>NW_022900930.1:49695850-49730990 GCF_012274545.1 Fukomys damarensis | reverse complement strand
CCCTCCCCCCCTCTCCCTCTCTCTCTCTCTCTCTCTCTCTCTCTCCCTCTCTCTCTCTCTTCCTCTCTCTCTCTCTCCTTCTCTTCCTCACCTCTCTCTCATTTAAACATTCTCTCTGTGGACTAGAGAAAGACCAAGCACAGTATTTCCCCTCTCCTCCCCCTGTACTCTCCTGCTCTCTCCCAGCCAGAGCTGCTCATCCTGCTGATCCTCCCATGGAAAGGGTCTCTGTGGCATCCACTCCCATAGACCCCTCTCAGCAGCCAGGCAGTAGGCAGGAGTTTCTGCCCCAGCCCTGGGAGCCCAGGGTCTAAGTTTGCCCCGCACAGACCATGCCTTTGGGTGCCAAGGGGAGGCACAACCACATAACCAAAGCAGCAGACTGATCAGAGCTGGGCTTGCTTTGGCCTGCTTGTCCCTGTGCCCTGGGATCTGACCCCAGAAGTAGACTCAACCTTTCTTACCTGTCCTCACCTGTCTAAACAAGGACCACCCACCCCACCTTGACCATTTGCATCTCGTTTCCCAATAACAGCCAGCACAGCCTCCTGCTCCTTGATATGAAATTTGTGTCACAGAAAAAGAATCTGGGGCACTCCTTGCTTTCTTGGGCTTTAGCCATGTGTCACTCCTGGGACAGCAGCCTGATAGGCTCAGAAGCCTTGCAAACCCTCCCCTCTCATGGTCCAGGCCAAACCCCAGACATTTCTGGGAAATGTCCACGGGCCAAGACTGGAGGAACCGTGGCTCTGGACAAGGGACCTCGGGGAGCCCAGGGCAGAGGAGAGATTCTGCCCTGGAGCTGCTGCAGGTCCTTGGGGAAGGAGAGGTCACCATGGACTGAACACTCTGAAGCCATAATAAGGCAAAATAAACCTTTCCTCCATCTAAGTGGATTATCTAGGCATTTTGCTGCAGTGACAGAAATCTGACCAATACAACATCACACGGAACCCTGAGCCTGTAAAGCCCGCCTTTTCCATGTCTGCAGCCAGGGATGGCGGTCACAGCTCACTGGTGGGCAGATGTATGGAATCCAGTGCCCTGGGCCTTACTGCACATCTCCACACATGTGTGTGGCATCTAGAAACAAGATCTGTCAGGGAGCCCCACTTGGACGAGCCAGTGCTCTCAGAAGGACTCAGAGAGCTCAGAGGAGGGAGAGATCCTGCCCTTGACCTGCTGCAGTCTTCAGTCTTTGGGCAAAGCCCAAGGGCCTGTCCAGAGGAAGGCCGAATACACCTGCTCCCAGCAGTGATAAAGCGGCATTGACAGCATTTGACCCACCTCATGACCGTGGCCCTGTTGACTCTGGCAAGGGAGGGAGGGTGCTATCAGTGCCCAAGGCCGGAGCCCTGAGCCCTGGCAGAACAGCTGAGAAGCTGAGTGGAGCAAGACTCATCTGTGCTCTCTTGTCACAGCCCCTGGGCCTGGGGACTGCCCAGCCCAGACCTGGCCCCAGGCAGAGTGGGGAGCAAGGTGCACACTTGTGCCCCAACTTGATCGCCTCAGCTGCGGCTGTCTCTTAGGGTGACAAGGAGCCCTGAGACTGTGATCAAAGCCAGCACTGTCTCCCGAAAAAACTGAGCCGATAGTGTGTGGCTGCAGCTCCCCCAGGGAATCTCAGCCAGGGTCAGAGGATGGGGAAGCTGCCCAGAAGTGTCCTCTCCTGAGCTCGGTCCCTGCAGTGGGAACTCTGTGGAGAGCACCAGAACCTGCTGCTACGCTTCCCTGAGGGCTTCAGCCCCGCTGGGCTCCCCATCCCTTGGGACTCCTAGTGCATGGTGGTACAGGACTGTAGCCCAGTAGGTCACTGTAACCACTGCAAGGTCACTACACCCACTCAGGGCCACTTTCCTCTCTTTCTCACAGAACACGCTCTTGCCCAGACAAGTTTCTTTTCCTTCCTACCCTCCTCAGGAGAGCACAATACGGCTGTTGGCCCTGATTCTGGAGACAGAGCTGCAGGACCCCAGGGTACACTCCTCTTCCTGTTCCAGTGCACCCTCTCCCAGCCCCCCCCGGCCCACCCACCTTGTCCACACTGGGCCTTACCCACATTCAGGCTCCCAGGCAGCCTCCATGGGCCAGGATCTGCACCCAGCCGGCAGCCGGCAGACGTTGCAGAGGTTTCTCCAGCTCCTGGAGGGAGCCTGGTGTCTTGCTTTCTGCAGAATTAAGTACAAGGCAGCAGTTCCCCAAGAATGGTGGTGAAGAGGGTATCAGCGCGTGGGGCAGTGTGAGAGCCCACAGTGAGCTTGTCCCCAAATCGACCAGGGTGGACGCGGGGCTGCAGGGATGACAGCTGGCAGCCTGTCACTAAGCTGGGGCAGGACAAGCTGTGCCAACCTCGGGGACATCTTGCCCAGCAGGGGCAGCCCTCCTTGGCTCTGAGGAGTCCTCTCTGCAGCTGTATCAGGGTCCCTGAGAGGGAAAGGTAGGATGGAACTTTTTATTTTTTTGTTTTCTTCTTGAAGTACTGGGGATGGAACCCAGGGCCTCCACACTGAGCTACATCTTCAGCCCTTTTTAGATCTTTTTCTTTCTTTCTTTCTTTCTTTCTTTCTTTCTTTCTTTCTTTCTTTCTTTCTTTCTTAGTCCTCTCTGCAGCTGTATCAGGGTCCCTGAGAGGGAAAGGTAGGATGGAACTTTTTATTTTTTTGTTTTCTTCTTGAAGTACTGGGGATGGAACCCAGGGCCTCCACACTGAGCTACATCTTCAGCCCTTTTTAGATCTTTTTCTTTCTTTCTTTCTTTCTTTCTTTCTTTCTTTCTTTCTTTCTTTCTTTCTTTCTTTTTCTCTTTCTTTCCTTCTTTCTTTCTTTCTTTCTTTCTTTCTTTCTTTCTTTCTTTCTTTCTTTCTTTCTTTCTTTTCTTTCTTATCTTTCTCTCTTTCTCTCTTTCTTTCATCGAGTCTTGCTAAGTTGCTAAATTGCCCAGGTTGGGCTTGAACTTGCAATCCTCCTGCCTCAGCCCCCAGCGGCCTCACTTACAGCCTTACACCACCATACCTAGCCACACAATGGAACTCTGGATCCCAGGCTTTCCTGGGGAGTCTGACTTCATCTGGACCTCTTGCACACTCACACTCACACCTGTCCCAGGCCTGCACAGGCTTTCACAAACATTCCCCCTTCTTACCACAACGCTGCAAGGCACACGTGTCCCATCTGTGGTCACAGGCTTCCCTGGATAGCTCGTAATATGCCCCACCGCATGGTAAACTTGTAATGTTTCTGCAGGACTTTTAGTGATGTTTCAAGAGTTGATAGCACGGTGCTTGAGAGGACCGCAAGGTGACAGCTGAAGGCTGCACAGGAAAGGTTCAGCCACACACCTCGGTGGCGTGGAAGCCCAGGTGTATCCAACGTCACGTGCTCACGCGACATGCAGTGTGAAACACAGTGACCTCCCACGAGAACATTCTCAGCCTTCCTGTCTGTGTGCGCCCAGGACCAGCTTTTGGCTTTTATTGTCACTAAGCTGACATGTAAGTTTCCTTACTTAATTATTAAATCCAGGTTTGTGGTATTTCATAAAAAACTTTAACATGTTAATTCTGTGCCCCTTTCCCTGTTGTCATTGGTGTTGTCTTTTTATTTTATTTTGTTTTTGTTTGTTTCTTGGGGTTCTCTGAGGCAGGTTGTCGCTGTTTGGTCCAGGCTGGCTTTGAACTTGAGATCCTCCTGCCTCACCCTGCTCAGTGCTGGGTTACAGGCCTGCACCACCATGCTTAAGTCCCTTGTTTTAAATGTGAAAATCCCAGTTGATGATGTTTCATTAGAGAGAAACTATATGAGACATGAGCTACTGGAAAGTTCAAAAAAACTACATTTATGTTAATTTTTTTAATAATGTAAGAAAAAAGTTAGAATTTAAGAAGTTTGTTTTTTTTTTCTTATACACATTAACCATATTATATATTCTATGCACAGTCCAGGATAATTGCTCTTCAGTCAGTGCAGCCCAAAAGGCCCCAGAACGAATGGTTGGGCGGTTTCAGCCCCGGCTGTTGGAGAGCACAGGGATCTGCGGGACGGCCCAGTCCTGTGTGGAAAGGGACCTGATGGGGGAGAAAGGTTGCATCTGACGCAACAGCTCGCACACTTAAATCACGTTTAGTAACCCACGACTCGTCGTCTTTCAGAATTCATATGTCATCCCAATGGGCAGTGATTACCCACTAATTAACTTAATCACATCTCAGCCCAAGGTCTTAAGATACCTAAAAATCTTGGAAATTGTCTTTCCAGTACAGTACAAAACTTTAGTTATTGTTGAAAGAAATATTTTGTCAGCATAATGACTGAAAATTTAGTTTGACAAACATTTAATAATTTCCACATTTAATGATTCTACATGTTATGTAAATTAAGTAAGCACTTATTGGATGGTAAGTTTGTATAAATTTAGGGACAGACAAACCCAGTAAAATTAAATGTACGCCTGATTAAAAAAAGAGAGAGAGGTAACATGGCTGTTCTTCTAATTACAATTATTAAATTAATTATTAAACTAGTTTCATGTACCAAAAGTCAATCTTAACTGAGTGAACTTGGATTCTAAAATAATTCTGACTGAATTAAATTCAGTATTAGGAATTTAATCTCCTTATTTTGTGGGAATTCTAAGAATATTTACAGGAACGCTTATTTATCTCTAAAGTCAGTCAGAACAGAACTGCATTAATTTGAGGGACATTATAATCCAGGGTTTTAAAACCTTCCAGAAATAGGCAAACATTTCAAATTCAGACACAGAGAGGGCTGGCGCTGTCACCTCTACAACTCTGGCTCTCGGTGGAGAACAATTTAGAGGAGGAATAAGAGACATGAGGTAACTAGGAGTTTCTTCCCAGAGAACTCAGAATTCTTAGTTGATTTGAGCTAAAAACAGACCAGTAGAAAAGCAAGACAAGCTGGGCATTAGCTCAGTGGTGCTGTACCTTCCTGGCAAGGAGGAGGCCCTGAGTTTGATTCCTGGTCCCCCCCAACAACAACAAAAAAAAACAATGACAAAAGATAAACAAAGGTTTTCTGTCACTCAACAGAAAAATAGACTTAAAAAATATGTAGAACCAAATATCTTCATTGCTGCTACCCACAGAGAGCTGATTACCAGCCTGCGGGAAACCAGAAATAAAAACAAAACATAAAATCTATAGAAATGTGGGAAAATCTAGAGAAATAGAGAATCAGCCGTCAAAGCTCTGTTGCTGTTGGGGCCTCAGGAGCCCCAGAAAGGTGCATCCTTGCTCACAGCGGAGGAGAGGTACATTTTCTTGGCTTTAGCAACTGCAAAGTAGCTAAAAAACAAGTATTAGTTGTGAAATTGCCTAAAAATAAAATTATCCATAATAATGGCTGAAAGGCGCAGTGATCCAGAGGGGTCAGCTGCAGTATTTTAGCCCATTTCAAATTCTTTCACAGGATTTCCTGACAGGTGAGGTAAGTTTGAGATGCCACGCGGATGGCCAAGAAAAAAAACATTTCACGTTTTAGCCCCTACCAGGGTGCATCATAATTGCCTTCTTGGTTTGTTCTACTTCCCCCCACTGGACTCTCAGGCACTTAGCAGAGTGACTGTTTCTTCTTTAGCCTAGGATCTTCGGCGCCCAAAAGAGTCTCACGTGAAGGGAACAGTTCAGATAGGGTCGCAACTCAGTATTCTCCCATCCTGAGGCTCACCTGAGGGTCTTACAAAGATCTTGGAAATCTCACCCCACAAGGACACCCCGAGAGTGGCCAGGTGCAGGCGGGGAAGTGGGGTGAAGAGGAGCCGGGATGTACAGTAATGAGCTGCACGCACCTCTAGCCATAAATCGATGAATGAGAGATCCCGTCAATTCCTTGGAGTTGTGTTTGCTTACAAGACTGAGTTGGGGCTAAGGAAGTAGGAAGATAGTACGGATGTTTAGAGAGAGTAACTGCAAACCCTCTGGGGTGAAAGAACAGATGTTGGCGAAGGACAGACTGGCCCGCACAGAACACAATGGCGGTGCTGGCAGGAGGAAGTGGACAGGGACAGTGGGCAGGAGCTGAATGTGGTTGGGGGGGTCTCGTAAGCCGCACCGAGGACGCTAACTAGAGTTCCGACCAGGGCTATGGCACATGGCAAAGCACTTGATAGAAGAAGGTGAAAGAAGTGGCAGGGGAATCAGCAAAGAGTCTGTCCATCTCACATCCTGCATCCCTACTAAAATCGCTTCACTCTCCCCTGGGATTTGGTCCATTCCAGTTGTATGCAGTCTGCAGTCTACTAACACAGGCAAGATTACCAGCCTGGAGGTCCTCTATAACTTTTACACGCTTGATTGCGCTACAGCTTCGGGATAGAACCTCCAGTAGAGGCTGGGGCAGAGGTGGTGAGAGCGGACATCCTCTTCTCCTTCCCGACTTCAGGGGGAAAGAGTGATGCTAGCTTGTAGACTTGTGTTTTTTGTTGATTCCCTTTATTGGGTTGAGGATGTTCCTCGCAACTCCTAAATTTTTGAGAGTTTTATAAAAAATGGTTTTACCAAGTGCTACTTCTTTATCTGTCGAGATCTCATTACAATATAATTTTTACTTTTGGGTCGTCCATTGCTAGCATCAGAAACTTGTTTGATATTTGCATGTTAGTCTTGTGTCCTGCAACCTTTCTGCATTGCCCTTTTAGTTCTAAGAGTTTGGTGTGTGTCTACTTTTTTACTTTTAATCTATTTGTCTTAATTTATTTCAACCTATTCAAATGTGCCTCTACTGAACTCAATTGTAGCTAAGTTTTTCCACTTCGTATAATTTTCAGTTACACATTAATACATGTCATATGGACAGATTGGTGGGGAGAAGACTGATTTTTAACTTTTAAAAGGTAGCTAGATGGGCTGGAGTTGTAGCTAGTGGTAGAGTGCTTGTCTAGCATGTGTAAGGTCCTGAGTTTGATCCTCATAATCGCAAAAAATAAAAATGAAATAAATAAAAAGCATTCTGGATTTCAAGAAGAAGTAGTGCAGATAGGTAAGTTAATTAGATATCGTGTTGGCAGTTAGACAGGGCCAGCCCAGGAGAAGCCAACATGGAGGACAGTAAAGACACTTTCAGTGAAGGACAGCACTGTGAAAGGAGAGAAACTATCACCCCATGTAGGATGGGTAGCAGTGATCGATATCCTAAATAGATATCAACTACCTGGGGGGGGCAAGGCCTTAACTCAGGCTCTCCAGGAGATATCCCTGACCCCCACCCTTACTGAAAATCCTTATACACTTGCTACGTGACTCGCTCCCCCATTTGACCCCCACTGAATCAATATTACCCGGGTGACTCTACTTGTAATCTTATTGGTCGGTCATGATTTTGCCCCACCTCATGCCCACCTTGTATATCTCCATTGGGTCTTACAGTTTTTGCCCCATTTTGTACCCACCTCACCACATGGCTTTTCTGTATAAGACATCTTTAAAAAGTGGGGTGGGCAGGCAACCCACTTTCCAGTCCCCCTTCTGTCTCTCTTAGACTGAAGCTTTCTTTTTATTTTTCCTACTCCTAACTTCCATTGTTTGTAGAATTCATTTTTTTATTTTAGAGAACATGAACTTGCGTTTTAGATAGCTAGTAGGTTTAGGAGTTACATCTCTTCCCCCTATATCAGAAGGAGTAGACTGATCTTTCCCTCTTCCCTTCTCTAAGAAGAACTAAAAACAGTGAGATATATATTATGGAGACAATGAAAGAAGCCTGTCTTCCTTTCAGAAGGAAGACTTAGGAAAGGAAAATCTGAAGCAAAACAGTAGTCCAGACTGGGTGTGGAGAAGCTGACAACCTGGAATTGAAAACAGGTGCAGAAGGAAAGAATCCCAACCCAGCCTGGCCTCACTAATGAAAGAATCTGGAAGGAAGCAACCTATTCAAGCAGACAATGTTTAGAAAATAATCACTCTACTGCCACCAGATACCACAGGAAAAGATTATGTGTCCACCACGTTGAATGTCAAAGCTAAGCCAGTAACAAGGGGAGTTCAGTTTCTCCCCTGGCCGAGCCACAAGAAACTGCCTCTTCCTTGGTGAAATGCCTTTGCAGTCTGTTGTTCACTTCCTGATTGAGTTGTTTTTGTACTGCTGACTTTTGGGAGTTCTTCATTTATCATGCATATTAATTCTTTGTCAGGTGTGGGGTTTGCAAATATTTTCTCCCAGGCCCATAAGCTATCTTTTAATCCTAACAGTCATTTGCAAAGTAAAAGTTTTTAATTAGGATGAAGCCCAAGTTATCAATTTGGTTTTCTTTATTCAGAGATTATACTTTTTTTGTTTTTTGGTACTGGGGATCGATCTCAGGGCCTGGTGTTTGTAAGGCAGGCGGCGGAAACACTGAGCTAAATCCCTGGTCTAGAGATTGTGCTTTTGGCATCAAATCTTAGAATTCTTTGCCTATCCCTCGGTTCTGAAGATATTCTCCTATTGTTTTTAGACACAGTTTTATAGATTTGTTTTCTATTCATGATATGAAGTAATTTTTGTATGAATATGAAACTTAGTCCAAGGTTCATTGTTTCACCCATGGATGTCAACTTGTCCCTGGTGCCATTTGCATAAACAGCTATCTTTTCCGTGTTGAATTGCTTTTGCAACTTTGGCAAGAAGATTTGGATGATGACGGTGTAGCTCACTGGTGGGGTCCTTGCTTAGCATGTGTGAGACCCTGGGTTTGACCCCCAGTATTGGGGAAAAAAAAGATTTGGGAACCTAAGTCCAAGTCTATTTCTGAGATCTCTGCTTTGTTGATTGATTGATGTATGTGTCTGTCCTTCTGCCAGGGCCAAACAATATTGATCGCACAGCTGAACAAGCCTTGGAATCAGGCAGATTGATTCCTCTCATTTTCTTCTTTTTCAAAACTGTTTTAGCTATTTTAGTTTCTATCCCCCATATAATTTTAGAATAATCTTATCTTTACCTACAAAATATCTTGCTAGAATTTTAACAGGAATTATATTAAATTTGTACCAACACGGAGAAGTTCTCTCTTACAACAAACCGAAGTAGAAGGGACCTCCTTAATCTGGGTGTAGGTCTTGTTTGTTTTTTGTTTTTGTTTTTGTTTGGTATGGGGATCGAACTCGGGACCTTGCACTCGTGAGGCAGGCAGGGGCACCGCTGAGCTAGATCCCTGGCCCAGGCCCTTTGTTAACGTAACAGAGGGGAGGTATAAAGGCCTACAGCAGATACGGTACTGAATGTGAGACGCTGAAAGTTTTCCTTCAGAGTGGGAGCAGTGAACATGCTCGTGGGTTTCACTTTCCTTCAATCTCGTGGCCCAGGTCCTGTCTGAGGCTAAAACACAAGATAAAGAAACAAAAGGCATAAAAATTGGAAAGAAAGTTGTGATTCACAAATGTCCTATTTTATAGAAAATCCACAAATCAGTCTATAAATAAACTACAAGAAGGAACAGTTTCTAATAAGGAGTTTGGAAGGGTCAACCCTATTTCCAGATAAAATAAAATTAATGATCTTTGTTGATCAACAGAAGCTACATGGATTCAAGTATCTGTAAAATGCATCAACCTATATCTAAGATTTGTAGACCATGTGATGTGAAGTATCAATAAAAATATTTCACAGTATTGGGATTTCACAAGTTACATATGCATTACCCTTGCTGGAGCCAGGAATATACCTGGCACACAGTGAAGAAAAGGAAACAAGGTTTTTTGTTGTTGTTTTTTGTTTTTTATTTTGGTTTTTTGAGACAGGGTTTCACTAGGTAGTTGAGACTGATCTGGAACTCACTGTGTAGCCCAGGCTGGTCTCGAACTCACAGTGATCCTCCTGCCTCAGCCTCCGAGTGCTGGAATTACAGGTGTGTGCCATCAAGCCCAGTGAAACAAAGTTTTAATTACACGTGCATCTTTAAACTAAAAGAGGGAAATTTAAAAGAACAAACAGCATTTAAGATTGTCTGTTGGGGATAGGACAGGTATAGGTGATAGGTTATGTTTTGTTTTGTTTTTTGGGTACTGGGGGTTTGAACTTGGGACCTTGCTCTTGTGAGGCAGGCGGTGGAAACACTGAGCTAAATCCCCGGCCTGGTGAAAGATTTTTAAATTATGACGTCACTGTGGGCTTTCTCAAAATTCACTGAGAAAAATTATCACAAAGCAGAAGCGTTTATTAAAGTATTAAAATATAAAATGAATAATATTTATAGCATAAAGAATTCTTTACAAGGCAGTGTGAATTTTCTGTCTGGAACAGGAATGTTGAAAATGGTCTCCACACAACTATGCGAACTATCACATGGTCAAAATTCAGTATGAACAGGGATAGCTTTTGAAGCTTCAATAAAAGCAGAGTCTTTAAAACCCTTTACATCTTCCCTCAGACTCCCATCTGTTTCAGGACTGAATAAGTGTGTCAGCACAGAAGTTCATTTCCAGAAGTTAGGAAACATTGCAACATTAGTTCCAAAACATATGGCAGATATTTAGTGAAAGCCGCAGCTTTCAAACTGCTCCACGTGGTTCTACGCATTTTGGAGGGTGGAAATCTCTATTTCAGCCATTACATGATCCTCAGCAAGATAGCAAATAATGCTCACCTTAATATGGACACGATCCATAACTTTAAGGAAAATATTTTTGAATTAAGGTATTTTGATACTGGCTTATTAAAGAGAAAACCAGAGGTAGAAATATTAAATCATCTTCTGTAAGCACATGAGGATTTGGGGGACATCTAGGTATAAGTCATAACATTCCACCCCTGCCCCCGCAAAACTCTTTATGTACCCCTTTATGCAAAATCTTTCAGTCCATCTCTAAGAGTTGGCGAAGTCCTAACAGTTTCAGCACTGCTGAAAAGTGCAAGTCCAAAGTCTCCTCTTCCACTGAAGGCAAACTCTTAGCTGTGAACCCCTGTAAAAATTAAAAGCAAGTTAAACAAGTCCAACATACACAGGCATCGGATAAACATTCCCATTCCAAAAGGGATAAAGAAATCAGAGCAAGACCCAAATCCAGCCGGACAAACCTTAATTCATATAATTCTATGCTGAGCACCCACGGGTGATATGAGCTGCAAACAGCTCGGGCAGCCCTGTTACACGGGGCTGCTAGTGAACGTAGCCCTCGTGGCTTCTCTCTGGGGCCAGCTTTGCTCTCTCCTTGCCGCTTTCTTCAGCTGATCCTCATTCCTGGCTTCTTCAGCCCTCTGGGGTTTCTACTGCGCTTGCGGCTTCACACACTGCCCTCTCAGGAGCCCCTGCCTGGCCTCCCAGGCTTTCTTCTGAAATCTGGGCAGAAGCCTCTCCGAACCCATTGCTCTTGCACTGTGCACACGCCTAAAACCAGCACCACGTGGATGACGTCGGGGTCTGCTGCCAGCTGGAGCGCAGCTGGGCCCTTTTGTTTGTGCTGGTGGCCGCGGAGGCCTCTGAGTACCTGGATGGCTGAGCAGTGGTGAGCTGAATCCTGGGGAACGGATTCCATTCTCTGGGCTGTGGCCACTCTGGAGCATGGTGCCTTGGGGCTCTTGCCAAAGGTAACTCTTTCACTTTTCCACCCTAGAGCCTGGGAAGTGTGGGGTCTTTCTGATTCCTCCCATGCCCTGGAGGCATCCTTTGAATAGTATTTTACTTCTTTTTAATTTTTTATTATTTTTATTTTTTGGTACCAGGGATTACACTTCTGAGGCAGGCAGCAGAACCACTGAACTAAATCCCCAGCCCTTGACTTTTTTTTTTTTTCCATTGAGTTTATTGGTACATTTTAGGTAGACAGTACAGTTACATTCATCATTGGGATCTTGTACCTTTATATGACTGGTCTTGGTTCTCATTTTTCCCCCTTATCCTGCCCTACCTTCACCCCCTCCTCCCTTCCCTATTTAGAAAAACTTTACATTTTTTTGTTTTCTAAGATTTTTTCTTTTCGCTTATTTTCTTTCCAACTTCCTAGACACCTTTAGCCCTTTTCTTCCTATTTCACATTTGTCAATCATACCATTAGGATCTTATTTACCATTATAGTTTTTCACACCAGAGAAACTATTTGGTATTTACACATGTGTGACTTATTTATTTTAATGCTAATCTTTTTAGCAACCAAGCTCCCCTGTTTCAACTTTGCAGACCCAAATTTACCAGAGCTTCCTTTTTTGGCCAAATTCAAGTTTTTTAACTCATTCACCTGGGCTGTTAGCTCTTGACACTGATTTTTTTTCCCCCCATCTCAGGGATCAAACTCAGGGCCTTATGCTTTCGAGGCAGGTGCAGCGCCACTGAACTAAATTCCTGGCTCCTGGGTTGTTTGCTCTTGACTCAAAGCCTCCCGAAGAAGCCATGCCTCTACCTAAATGTTCAGCTGCCTTGAAATTTTCTTCACTAAATTGATTAGTTCACTACCCCTAATCTCAGTCTCCTATAGTCTCAGGACATAAGCAAAATGTGGACAAATTTTTTGCCAGAGCATAACACACACGAGCTGGAGTCTTAGCTGCCAATGGAGTCCATTCCAATTGAAAACTCCTGATCCTGGTCTTTTCCACCTGCATTTTTATAGCATTTCTGGTCTTGAGCTGGGACCAGCACCCCTCACAGCACTTTTCAACTCACACAAGGCCAGGTCACTAGTTGGCTACTGCTGTGTATTATGTTGAAGACCTGAATGATTTTTTGCAGAGGGATTCGTGGCATTGCAGGGCTGCTTGTACAGCGGGTTTTCCCACACCGTCCCAACTCCTCTCACAAAGCCAGTTCCAAAGGCTTCTCATCCACAGGTTCAGGTAGTCACAGCGACCAATTATGACCTCCTCCTGGTACCAACATTTCGTCGTCACTTTCTTGATGCTAGGACAAAATACCTGATACCCATAAGTTAAGAGAGGAGAGGTTGATTTTGGTTCACAGTTTGTAGAGTTTGTAGTGGATGCACCTCTCAACTACTAAAAGATATCACATCTACCCTAAAAGTTAGGCATTTAAATTGGGTGAGCGAGTTTTTCCAGAGACTCTCACTTTGGAACACAAAGTGTTGTGGGTCTCTTTCAGCCACCTCCTTCTTATAGTCAAGCGTCTGGGGTCCAAAAGCTGTAGAGACTTATATGGGACAATTCTATTTTCAAAAATGACTAATTCATCTTAATGTGATCTTAAAACAGGATTACTATCTCATGGGTGAAGTTTGCAGTCTTAAAACTTTTTAAAAAGCTAAGTCAAAATGCAAATGATATCATAGTAAATATAGTAAATATATACTATAATATATATAATAATATAATATATAGTAAATACATTAAATATATACTGGGAGGTATTAGTAGAATAGGAATTTGACTATGTTAATAAATGTTTATGCCCTATTACCCAGCAATTGTATATTTCTGAAATGACTATATAATTACAACATTCCATTCATTGGGTGATGCAGCTATTTTTACGTAGCAGATATTAAAACTACATTTAAATTACTTTGATCACATTGGGAAGACTAAAGACTACTCTAAAGAAACTATTATATTAGGTTGCAAACAAGTGCTTCTCTTCCAGAACTGGGTAGTGTTGCCTTAGCCCCACCTTCATAGTGAAAAGAAATACAAAATTTTACCTTTTAATCTTAGATTGTGTAAGCATAGGATGGAAAATCAGGAAGCACACTGTATTGTTAACTCCACTTATCAATTAGGTTTAGAGGGGAAGATGATTTATATTGTGTGTGTGTTTGTGTTTTAAATTGTTTGAATTCATAGTAGAAGCTTTTTTTCTGGAAGTGCTACTGGGGATTGAACAGAGCTGGTCATTTGGACAGAACTCCCTCCCCAGCCCTTTGTATAGTTCTTTATTTTGAGACAAGTTGTTACTAAGTCACTAAATTTCTCAGGCTGGGCCTGAACTTTCAATCTCAATGTCTCAGAGTGCTGGGCTCAATAAAAAGCTTTGAAATAATTTTTGAAAACATTCAGGTCTTCAGGCTGGGAATTAGCTCAGTGGTCCTACCACCTGCCTCGCGAGCACAAGGACCCGAGTTCGACCCCCAGTAATTCCCACCCCAAAAATCATTCAGGTCTTCAACATAATACACAGCAGTAGCCAACTAGTGACCTGGCTTTGTGTGAATTGAAAAGTGCTGTAAGTAGATGGGTGTGGTAGCACTTGGCTTTCATCCTAGCTGCTTGGAGATTGAGGCAGGAGGATCATTTGAGTCCAGGAGTTCAAGGCCAGCCTGGGCAATATAGCAAGACCCTATCTTTGAGGAGGAAGAGGAGGAGAAGGAAAGAGAAGCTAAAGAAAATCCCAGGCATGATTGCCCATGCCTAAAATCCCAGTACCCTGACGCAGGGAGATATTAAATTTAACTCCAACCTGGGCAATTTAGTGACTATGACCCCTGTCTCAAGGTAAAAAGGGCTGGGATCTATCTCAGTACAAAGGCCCTGGGTTCAAGCTCCAGTACCACAAAAGAAACAGTTTAGTACCTCTACCTACCACCACAGTGGCCGACGAGTGCAAAAACATCCTTGTTTGTCATTTTAGACAGCAGGCCTTGTGGCAGCAGCTCTGAGCCACAGGACAGCAAAATACCACCCAGAATCACTTCAGCGGACTAACATCCACTCTGGTGACCGTGTGCTTCCTCAGGATGAAAAACACCAGCGCACAAGCAAGTGCCCTGTGTGTGTGTGTTTTAATCCCAAGCCTATTGTTAGGGTTTCTATCTAGATATCTAGATGTCCCCCAAAGGCTCACGCACTCCGGAGGGGTTTGGGGGAGGTGGATCTGGGGTGAGACTCATCACTGGATTAGTCTGCCCTTGAACTGTCTCACTGCTTCCTCTCACCATATCCCTCTGCCCTGCCTTGGGGGCAGCCAGCCATGGACTGAAACCTCCAAACCGTGAGCCCGAATAAACCCTTCTTCCACACAGTTGTGGGGATCTCAGCAATGAGGAAAGCAGATAAGTCAGATTTTGATATTGAGAGTGGGGTGAGCACTGTAACTACCTGACCACGTGGTTCAGGAGCCTTTGTAAATGTCCACGAGAAGAGTTTGGAAAGGTTTGGAAAAGTGTGGCAGTTTGGAAGCAGCAGCCTTGGAACGCTGGAGCCAAGCCTACGGTGTGTGAGGTGCTGAAGTGGTTTCTAGGTTCTCTCCGTCCTGCACGAAGAATTGGCCAGCACAGGCACAAATGGCTTCAAGATTTTACATTTAGTAAAGGCAGGAAAAAAACATCCTCTGCAGGGCGAATGCTGGCCAAGTAAAAATGGCACTCAGGGCAGGCAGACCAAGGACGAGTGCGGCACTCACAGAATCGAAGAGAGACAGGTTTATTTGCCAGCTAGCAGGGCCCAGGGAAGTCACCTTCCAGTGTCTGAGCCCCTTTTGTTGCTGTTTGTTTTCATATTTATCTGTTCTTCAACCAGGCTGGGGAGCAAGCAGAATTTTATAGAAGCAGAACTTAGGAAAGAGTAGGGAGGTAAATGTTTTTACAGATTATCTTAATTTTTTTTTTGGCACCAGGAATCGAACTCAGGACCTTGCACTTGCAAGGCAGGTACAGTGCCACTGAGCTAAATCCCAGCCCCATTTACAACTTATCTTTAAGACATGAGGAGGTGGAAAGCTGTCTCAGCAGTTCATTTTCCAAGCACAGTGGGTTTAGCAGGAGGGGCAAGTCATACATAGACTGTCAGCCATGAGGCTGTCAGCTCTGCTCTTGTTTTTTCTATCACAGAACTACTGTGGAGCTCACAGTAGTGGAGAGCTCAGTACCAATTGCTTTGTATCTCCCACTCCTCCGGCTGATGTCAGGTCTAGGCCATCCTATCTGAAACTGCTCAAACTCTTGTGAGAAATCCATGTGCAGGGCTTTGGGAACTGTTCTGTGTGTGTGTCCTGGGGTTTTGTAATTAACAGTTCACACCTACTTCCCCAGCCAGCTCTACTATGCCCTAATCTCCTGCCTCAGTGGGAGATTCTGATCAGAGCTCAGAAGATCAGAATGCTGATAGAAAAGCAGCTGGTGAAGTCCAACCTCAGGTTTCAGTTGGAAACAAGGACTCCATTGGCAGTTGGACTCCCAATCATATGTGTTATGCTCTGGCAGGACATTTATCTCCACTTGGCTCATGTCCTGAGATTTTACAGGAGACTGAAATTAAGGGTGGCCAACTAATGCAATGACCTGAAGTTTTCCAGTTAAGTCAAGTAGATTTTTTTTTTATTATTTGAGTTTATTGGTACATTTAAGGTGTACAGTACACTTACATTCATTATTGGGATCTTGTACCTTTACATGACAGGTCTTGGTTCTCATTTTTTTCCCCTTGTCCATGCCCTCCCTTCACCCTCTCCTCCCCTCCCCATTTACAAACACTTTATTTCCATTTTTTCATATTTTTTCTAATTATTATTATTATTATTTTTGGTACCTGGGATTGAACTCGGGCCCTTGCACTTGTAAGGCGGGCCACTGAACTGCTGAGCTAAATCCCCGGCCCCTTTTTTAAAATTATTTTTTTTATCATATTTTTTATTTTCCCTTATTACCTTTCCCCCAGCCTTCCCATTTTCCCTACACCTTTAGCCCTTTTCTTCCTATTTCACATGGTCAATTATAGCATTAGGATCTTATGTACTATTATAGCTTTTCACTCCAGAGAAACTATTCAGTATTTACACATGTGTGACTTATTTATTTCACTTAGGAGTATATCCTCAATATGTATCCATTTTCCTATGAATGAATCTAATTTCTCATTCTTTATGACTGAGTAGTATTCCTTTTTATAGAAAAATCACATCTTCTTTATCCAGTTTCCAACTGATGGGCAAATGGGCTGTTTCCAAGTTTTAGCTATTATAAACTGTACCACTATAAACATTGGTGTGCATATATCACTGTGGTATGATTCTTTTAATTCTTTTGGAAAGATACCCAGCAGAGGGATGGCTAGGTCAAATGGAACCTCTAGTCCCAGCTCTTTGAGGTATCTCCATATTGATTTCCATAGTGGTTGCACCAGTCTGCACTCCCACCAATGGAGAAGGGTTCCTTTCTCCCCACGACCACGCCAACATTTGTTGTTGTATGATTTCTTGATAGCAGCAATTCTTTGTGGGGTGAAGTGGAATCTCGGTGTTGTTTTCATCTGCATCTCTCGAATGACCAGTGATGTGGAACATTTTTTCATATATTTACTTGCTGATTTTACTTGTTTTTCTGAGAAATGTCTGTTCATTTCAGATGCCCATTTATGAAGTGGGTCTTTATATTTGGGGGGCTGACTGTTCTGAGTTCTTTATATATTCTCAATAGTAGTCCTTTGTCTAAGGAGCAGCTGGTAAAAACTTTTTTCCACATTGTAGGTTGTCTCTTAGTTCTGTTGATGGTTTCTTTTGCAGTGCAGAAGCTTTTTAATAAGATGAGATCCCACTTGTTGATTCTTTGTGCTAGTTCCTGTGATACTGAGGATTTGTTCCAAAAGTCTTTTCCTATGCCAATGTCTTCAAGAGCTCTGCCTAACTTACATTCCAGAAAGTTTAGTGTTTCTGTTTTAATGTTTAGATCCTTAATCCACTTGGATTTTAATTTAGTACATGGTGAAAGATAAGGGTCCAATTTTAATCTCTGGCAGGTTGAAATCCAGTTTTTCCAACACCATTTATTAAAGAGGCTATCTTTCCTCCACTGAGAATGGGCAGCTCCTTTGTCAAAGATGACATAGCTGAGTACATCTGGATTTGTTTTTGTGTCTTCCAATCTGTTCTACTGATCCTCAGATCTGTTTCTTTGCCAGTACCATACTGTTTTTATCACAGTGGCTTTGTAGTACAGTTTCAAATTGGGAATTGTTATACCCGCTGCCATGTCTCTGTTGCCTAGGATGGCTTTTGCTATTCTAGGTCTCTTCTGGTTCCAAATGAATTTTTGGATTCTTTTTTCTAGTTCTGTGAAATATAGTGTTGGAATTTCGATTGGCATTGCATTGAATCTGTATAGCAGTTTTGGTAGTATGGCCATTTTCACTATGTTGATTCTTCCTACCCAGGAGCAGGGGATATCTTTCCATTTTCTTATATCCTCTTTGATCTCTTTTTTCAGAGTGCTATAGTTTTCAGTGTAGAGGTCTTTTGCTTCTTTTGTTAGATTGATTCCTAGATACTTCATTTTTTTGGATGCTATTGTGAAAGGAATAGTTTCCCTAATTTCTCTCTCAGTGACTCTGTTATTTGTGTACAAGAAGGTTATTGATTTTTGGGTGTTGACCTTGTATCCAGCTACCTTGCTAAAAGTGTCAATTAAGTCAAGAAGTCTTTTGGTACAGTTTTTTGGGTCTTCAATGTAGAGTATCATATGATCAGCAAATAATGACAATTTAATTTCTTCCTTTCCTATCTTTATTGCTTTAATTTATTTATCTTGTCTAATTGCTATGGCTAATGTTTCCAGAACTATATGGAAGAGGAGTGGTGATAGCGGGCATCCTTGTCTTGTTCCTGATTTTAATGTGAAGGTTTTCAGTTTTTGGCCATTTAATATGATGTTGGCTCTTGGTTTTTCATAGATAGCCTTTATTAAGTTGAGATATAGACCATCTATTACAATTTTTTGCAGGGTTTTTATCATGAATGGGTGTTGAATTTTGTCAAATGCTTTTTCTGCATCTATCAAGAGGATCATATGATTTTTGTCCTTGACTCTGTTAATATAGTGTATTACATTTATTGACTTACGTATGTTGAACCATCCTTGCATCCCTGGAATAAATCTGACTTGGTCAGGATGTGTGATCTTCTTGATGATCCTTTGAATTCTGTTTGCTAGTATCTTATTAAGGATTTTTGCATCTATATTCATTAAGGAGATTGGCCTGTAGTTCTCTTTTTTAGTTTCGTCTTTCCCTGGTTTGGGAATCAAAGTGATACTTGCTTCCAGGAATGAGTTTGGAAGTACTGCTTCCCTTTCAATTTCACTGAAAATTTTGAAGAGTAAAGGCAGTAGTTCTTCTCTAAATATCTTGTAAAATTCAGCAGTGAATCCATCAGGACCTGGGCTTTTCTTTGTTGGTAAATTTTTAATTACATTTTCAATTTCATTGATTGTAATTGGTGTGTTTAAAATGTTGTCTTCTTTGTTCAACTTTGGTAATTCATAAGTATCTAGAAATCTGTCCATTTCTTCTGTGTTTCCCATTTTATTAGAGTACAAGTTCTCATAGTATGTATGAATAATCCTCTGGATTTCTGTTGGATCTGTTGTGACTTCACCTTTTTCATTCCTAATTGGATGGATCTGAGCCTTTTTCTTTCCTTTTTTTGATAAGGTTAGCTAAGGGTTTATCAATTTTATTTATCCTTTCAAAAAAACCATCTCTTTGATTCATTTATTTTTTGTATTGTTTTCTTAGTTTCCATTGCATTGATTTCTGCTCTTATCTTTATAATTTCCTCTCTTGTTTGAGCTTTCGGTTTTTCTTGCTCTTGTTTTTCTAGGAGTCTAAGATTCATCATTAGGTTATTTGATCTTGCTCTGTTTTCCTAGTGTGGGCATTCAGTGCTATGAATTTTCCACATAGAAATGCTTTCATTGTGTCCCATAGATTCCTGCATGTTGTATTGGCATTTTTATTTATTTGTAAAAGTTTTCTGATTTCTTTCTTAATTTCCTGTGTGATTCATTGATTGTTCAGGAGTCTTGTTCAATTTCCATGTGTTTGTGTAGTTCCTATGGTTTCCTGTGCTATTGATCTCCAGCTTGATTGCACTATGATCTGATAATATGTAGGGAATAACTTCGATTCTTTTGCATTTATTCAAATCTGTTCTGTGAGCTAGTATGTGATCTATCTTGGAGAATGACCCATGCACAGCCAAAAAGAATGTATATTCTGATTTTGTGGGGTGGGACACTCTATAAATGTCTATTAAGTCCATGCTTTCAGAAGCTTGGTTCAATTCTAGTATTTCATTGTTGACTTTTGGCCTAGATGATCTATTTGTGAAAGTGGGGTATTTAGATTCCCCACTACAATTGTATTAGTGCTTATTTGGTTTTTCATGTTTCTTAGTATTTCTTTTATATAGTTGGGGACATTAGTATTTGGTGCATATATGTTTATGATTGTCATCTCTTTCTCTTGAATTGCTCCCTTTACAAGGATGTAGTGGCTTTGTCTCTTTTAATGAGTTTTGTTTTGAAATTTACTTTGTCTGTGAATAAGATTGCTACTCCTTGCTTTTTTCTGGGCTCCTGTCGTATGGAGAATTGTTTTCCATCCTTTCACTTTCAGTCTATGGGCTTCTTTTTGCACTAGGTGTGTTTCTTGTATACAACATATTGTTGGATTTTGCTTCTTAATCCATTCTGCCAGTGTATTTCTCTTGATTGGTGAGTTGAGGCCACTGACATTGATGGTTATAACTGATATGTACTGACTTATTATTGTCATGTTATTGGCCTTTTGTTGACTCTTTATTTTTTTGCCTTCTTTTAGTTTCTTGCCTTGCCTATTTGATTTGCTCTTTTGGGCCTCATGGTGTTGTTACCTTCATTGTCTTTTTCTAGGAAGGTCAAGTAGATTTTAAACCCAGTTATGCCTCCAAAAAACTCACGTTGCAACCGAACAGTTCCAAATGCATAACAATTTATTATTACTGACACATAATATAATGCCTTTGAATCCACCGTGGCCATGATCATGTGTGGCCACAGCTGATGGGTGGGGCATGAAGTGCCCCAGGCAGGTGGCTTCGGGAGGTAGCTGAGCATTGATCTGAGAGTCCACACAGCAGTCCGGTCAGAAGGTCTGGGGCAGCTCCTCTGCAGGTGGGCTGGGGCTGAGAACTGAGCCAGACTGAAACAAGAAAGTGCTCTTCAGAACTGGCCTCGACTGTGGGGCCTCCCTGCTGGATTCTCCCACCATCGAAGTCCATCTTAGGGTTGCAGCCCAGAATCACCACAAACAAGCCATCTCCACCTCCTCCATTTCCTCGATACAGCAGAGAGAGCTGGGTGGTGCTGCATGACTATAATCCCAGCTCTCACAAGGCTGAGGCAGGTGGGTCACCATAAATTCAAGGTCAGTGTGGGCTACATCATGAGTTCTAGTCCAGCCTGAACTACACAGGGAGAATCTGCCTCAATACACAAAGAAGCTGGTTGTGGTGGTGCATGCCTATAATCCCAGCACTCAGGAGGCTGAGGCAGGAGGATTGCTGTGAATTTGAGGCCAGCCTGTGTTACATAGTGAGTTCAAGGTCAGTCTGAAATACATAGTGAGACCCTGTCTCAAAAAAAAAGCAAAAACAAAGAAAGATGATAGAGATGTACAAGAGAAGTGATAATTTTTGAAGCATTAAACTCTCATGAACATGCTGAATATAGGACTAATGTATTCAAACGTGTTTTATGTTCTGAGGGGACAGTAAAGAATACTGCACACATATGTCCGAGACCTTAAAATGTAACCTTTGCTTTTGTTTTTTGGTACTGGGGATCAAACGCAGGACCTTACGCTTGCAAGGGAGGCACAGTGCCACTGAGCTAAATCCCCGGGCCCAAAAATGTAACCTCTGGTCTGTGGTCAAGAGAATAGGGAGTCGGGGTGAAATTTAAATTAAGTACATACGTAGCATACTTTTAGCTCTCCAGAAGTGGTCACTCATCACGATTATGCCCTAGGTCTTCCCTCCACAGCATGGATGTTTAGATCAGGTCAGGCACACGTGTGTGAAGTCCTCCCACCAAACCCAGTGTTTTGAAAACCCTCAAACTAACATCACCCTCCACCCAGGCTGATCTGTCATCCCGTTCCACGGAACGTAAGCTCCCTGGGTCCTGACCGTTGTCCTGGCCCCGCAGGACCTGGGAGCGGCTCCTCTGACGCCTTCAGTTGGCTTGGGCAACTCTGGTGTCACAGCCGTGCAAGTTCAGCATCGTTGTTACCAACTCCGGAAGATCAAAGTCGTGCTTCCACCCCCAGTCCTTCCGTGCCGTGCTGTCGTCCAAGCTCATGGGCCAGCTGTCGGCTGCAGAGAGACAAAGGTGGCTCGGTTATGCAGGCTCTGCAGTGGCAAAAGGTCCAGGGCATTTCATTCGCCTGTTGATGGTAGATGGTGTGTGAAAGGACAGCCCTTTAGAGAGGGGCAGAATGACCGTGTCCACAGTCACCTCCTCACGGGACCAGACTAGGTCACGATTGCTGTCAGAGGCTGTGACCTTCACCCCGCAAACCTCAAACCATTTTGAAGGTCGGCACCTCCCACCCAAAAGGGCACAAAGCAGCAGTTGCAGTACAGGAAAACCCAAGGCTGGGTTTTTTGCTTTTAAACTGCTAAACGGTGCAGTGCTCTGATCTGCTTATTTAGAACAGAATCATTTCACCTACTGGACTCTGTTACCCCAGGCCCAGCATCTGCTCACCAGCTCAATGACAGCCAATCCTGTGCTGTGCACGTTCCCAGCTCTGGGTGCATCCCAGATGGGGCTGGCAGGGAACAGGGAGGCTCTGTCTGGGCTTGGGGGTGCCAGCCGTGGCACTCACCTATGGCCTGCCTGACGGGGTCCACGCAGTATGTGATGCGGAACTCGGGCACGTGCTTGGCAATCTCCTGGGCCAGCGCCTCGGGGGTGAAGCTCATGGCGGTGACATTGTAGGTCCGCATGGACAAGGACTCGGCCGGGGCCTCCATGACCTCCAGGGTGGCCCGGAGACAGTCATCCACATACATCATTGGAAGCCTGGTGCTGGGTCTCAGGTTGCACTCAAACTTGCCGGTCTTCACAGCGTCGTGGAAAATCTGGATGGCGTAGTCTGGAAGAGAATTCTGATTGGGTTCCTTGCCACAGAGTGAAGGAGCACTGGGGTGGAGGCAGTGGCCCTCAGATGTCTTAATCTTGACCTAAAACTGCAAGTTAGATCCACGCTGTCTTACATGAGTAACCAAGACTTTAAAAAAGCATTACTGGGGCCGGGGATTTAGCTCAGTGGTTCTGCCATCTGCCTCACAAGCACAAGGTCCCGTGTTCAATCCCTGGTACCAAAAAAGCCCCCCAAAACAAGACAAAAAATAGTAAAATAAAAAAGCACTACTACATTCCAGAGTGATGATCACAAACCTGTGTTTATATGTATATATATTTATATGTATGATGATAGGGGAAAGGAAGCGCCGAGCACAGCCTGCCTGCCCTTCGCACATCGCAGTGCCCGCTTGGGGGTCACAGCTGGTGTCCGCTCCTGCTGCTGCCGCCTGCCCCGCTGTCTCTGGCCCACAGCCTTGGGGACCCCCATGGTGCTCTTATGAAGGGAAGAGGGGAAATGGCCAGTGATGTCTCTGTCCCGCTAGGAAACTGGCCGTCACCTCAACCCACGAAAGAGGCAAGGATGACCTGAGCCACACTTGGGCAAACCCAGTATGAAGGTAAAAGTTTCAAAAGTGACAGAAACCAAAGACTCTTTAAAATCCCTCAGACTCTGCCGAGCGTCTTTGCTACTGCATCTCAGGACCACTGAGAGGGGAAGGATCTGGTGTGAAGGCCGCGGAGTACAAAGCAGCTGAGTGTGAAGTGAAGGAGCCGCTGCCGGAGCTGCCCCAGACACTCGGCGCACAGTTCCCTTCCAGAGCGTTCTCTCTGGATCACGACACAAGGCTACATTCAAAGAAAGAGGCTACGCGCGTGGGGTCTTCCTGTGTTTTCACATGGAGTATTGTGTTTGACTCCAGTACGATAGTGGCCGATGGACAACAGCAGCGTGCGCCTCTGAATGTGGGCAAGTGACGGGGTGCAAGGCGCATCTAGATTCCCACTAGGAGAGGGCACAGGAACGTGGATGGCACTCAGGAGATGGCAGATCCACCCGTCTGGAAGTAGCCTCCAGGGACAGGGCGGGAGCCTGCGTTACAGGCACCAGAACCACAGACGAGGCTCACCTGTTGTTCCTCCCCCAGGCTGGGAGTCGGCGGAAATGACTCCGGGGTATCTCAGGCATCGGAAATCGAGTCCATACCGGTGACAGTAATACTAGGAAAACAAGAACACTTACTCAAAAAAAATAACCTTAAATCTGATGGAACAAACAAAGAAATAACAGCTTTCTTCTGAAATACCATCCCCCTGCCCCTGTGGGGGAATACTGGGGGTTGGACCCAGGGCCTTTGCACTGAGCTATATCCTCAGCCCTCTTTTTCTTTTTTGCTAGCTCCAACTTGGGATCCTCCTGCCTCAGCCTCCCAGAGTGCTGGACTGAAGGGATGTGCCATCACACCCAGCTCCTGAACTATCCTGCTGATAGTTACATTAAAATTCTCCTACAGAAAGGAAAATTTCAGACTTTCCACTAGTCTTTACTTTAATGACAAGTCTTTAATCTTGAAAAAATTCACCATCTTGGTTATACACTGACATTGCAAAGAGTAAATCCCAGCAGGGATCTACAACCTCTCCCTGTCCTGAGCTCTGCACCACAGAGGGGCGGGGAAGACAGACATCAGAGAGCAGCGCCTGAGACAGGTCACCGACCAAACCGCAGAGTTAATTACGCACAGAGTGGTGTAAAACAATGCAAAACCAACCCAAAAAGGTGTGTGAGGTTTTCCATAGAACGCTGTAAAGTCACCACGAGTAACAACTAATACCGGGAACCTGAGAAAACCGCCATTCAGAGGGGACGAGCAGCAACTGAAGGACGGGACCAGCACCGACCACTGAGCAAGCACAGTAAGGTAAGGAAGCAGCCCTGGAGGCCGGGATGGAGCAGCGGAGACCTGCACGGCCCTGGGAATCATCCGGCAAGCCTGTGAGTGACACTCACCTCCCCCATGAGCTCCGCGTGGACCTTGGACACCCCATAGATGGTCCTGGGTCTCTGGATGCTGAGGTCAGGGGTTCGGTTCCGGGGAGAGGTCGGCCCAAAAGCCCCAATCGTGCTGGGAACAAACAGTCGCAGTCTGTGTTCCGCAGCGATGTCCAGAACGTTGTGCAACCCTGAAAGGGACCCAGAGATGCTCTCACGCTGGGAGGAGGAATCTCTTCCCACTCACAGCGGGGAAAACCGATCTGGTGGGGCTGGGCCCTGAGCCCGACCCCGACCCTCACCGGCGATGTTCACGGCTCTGGCCAGGGACACGTTCGCCTCGCCCACGGCGCTAAGCAGAGCGCTGTAGTGGAGCAGCCAAGTGACGCGGTTGTTCACCACGACCTCCCGGAGGTTCTGGCGGTCCAAGATGTCAGCGAACACAAATGGGCCTGGGAGGAAGACAGAGTGGAACCGCAGAAGCCAACAGGCTGGGGCCACAGAGCTAAACGGACACGGTCCCCCTGGGAATCGCAGGCCACGGCCACCCTACAGGACCGTGCTGGGGCCGTGAGGGGCTCACCCTCTCGGGGCCTGGGAAGGCTGTGTTTCACTGATGAGGAGATGAGGCGCAAGAGAAGTTAAGCAAGTGGCCCGGATCAAACAGCACAGGCACAGCAGAAGAGGGGCCGGCTGCCACGGCTTGCTGATGCAAAGGTGCACAGATGAAAGGAACAGAGGCGGAGTTTTGTGAAAACCCACCTTGGCGTGTAAGCAGCACAGAGTGCGAGATCCTCATGCTGAACTACAACAGAGAGAGCCAGTGGTGTTCAAGGCCAACTTCCCCACCTTGGGCAAGTCATTACCCTCCTTCAGGGCAAGCAGCAAAGGGCTGGCCCCAAACTGGAAGGTCCCAGAGACACTGTAACACTTTCTCAGGGCCAGGGCCTTCCCACGGCTCATTTTAAAAATTTATTATTTTGAGACAGCATCTGGATAAGTTGCTAGTTGCCAGGCTGAGTTCAAACTTGTGATCTTCTTGTCTCAGTCTCCCAGTGCTGGGATTATAAATGTGTTTCACCACACCCAATTTAAAGATGTTTTTCCAAAAAAAAAAAAAAAGAAAGGTCTGTAATCCCAGCACTCGGAAGGCTGAGGCAGGAGGATCATTGTGAGTTTGAGACCAACCTGAGCTACATAGTGAGTTCCAGGTCAGTCTCAACTACATAGTGAGACCCTGTCTCAAAACAACAACAACAACAACAACAAAAGATATTTTTGAATAACAACAACAACAAAAGATACTTTTGAGAGGACCGGGGATTTGGCTCAGTGGTTCCAAGCCTGCCTTGCCAATGCAAGGTCTTGTGTTCGATTCCTGGAACACACAAAAATGTTTTTGAGGCAGTAGAAAGCTTCACTCAGGGAGTCAGATTTGTGTGTGTGCACAGTAGCTTAAAATCAATTTATTTTACATTGCAACACCATGATTAATTTCTCCAAGTTTTAAAAATTCCTTTCCACATCACAGAAATTGATTTTTATGTTCTCTCCAAGCCGTAACTAAAAACTCAAGAAAGAGAAACCAAAGATTTTATTAAAGATATTATTCCAAATTTACTTTCAAGTTCCAAATAGCTCTCCTCTTTTCGTATCACCTGAACAGCAGCAGCATTAAAAAACAGAAAATACACTGTACAGTAACTTCTGTTTTCATGCCTGGTTCTGAGCCATCACACACACAGATTCCACGGGCTGCATCTTTAACTGTGCTTTGAGAATTAAGAATAAACCAACATTAAGGCGTACGGACCACTCACCACTACAGAAGACGTGGCTGGGGGGTTTCTTTATGTCCGACAAAATCACATTGTCCTTCCCGAATCGCTTCCTAAAGGCAAAGCCAGAACACGCAAGTTGGCGACACTGAGGGGCAACAGGTTCTATGAAAATGACCCATTCAATAGAAGCGGTGACTTGCAGTCAGCCTCCAAGTCCCCCTTCCGCTTCACCCAGGCACCCTGCCCCTTAGCACCCTGGACTGCGAGCCCTGCCCTCAGGCCTCCCCTCCCCGAACCCTCACCTTCTATTTCTATTCTGTCACCAATTTCTCCCAGAATCGCAAGTTTTCCTCTCTCCCCTGGCTATTTCATCCCACTCCCTCCAAAGCCCACACGGTTCGCATCTTTTTGCCCCGTACAACTACAAGTCAAGGGTCCACCGGGGCCAGGGCCAGAGTCTCACTTTGCCTAAGTTACGGCAAGAAGTGAGGGCACAGGGCCCCGGCAGACAAAACAAAATGTGTTTAACAGCCAGTGAGATGCGATATCTTAAAAGTGACCAGGGGTGGGAGGAGAAAGATGCTTTGACACAATGCCAGAGTGAGCTCCAGACTTAGAACTCAGATTTTCAATTTCAAGCTTGTAAGTTCTTACCGCAAAAGGTTAGCCAGGCCCATTCCCAGCTGGCCGAGACCCCCTAGAGGAAGAGGAAAAACAGTGAAATTTTAATGCAGATCTAACCAGCTCAATCACTGCCAGAACGTAAGTAAAGATAGGAGCTTGGATGGGGCCCTGGTCTGGCCGTTGCTCTTCTCAGCAAACAGCGCTGCAATGGGAGCACAGACTGCCCCCCGCCCAGCTAGGACAGAGACCCCTGGGTGACAGACGCCCTCCAGCATGAGGGCGCCTGGGCAGGGGCTGAGGGGAAGCAAGGGCACGAGAATAAAAAAGTCACCGACGCTAGGCCATGCAGAACTCAGCCCTGGCCCTCACTACGGGACGGGTGCAGAAACTCATCTGCTGGTGCCAGAAACGTTCAGCACCAAACACAAATGGTTTTGGAGCAGGCGAGAAACACAAGGTAGGCAGAAAGGAGACAAGGAAATGGCAGCTAAAACATTTGTACTTGTAAGAAGACTGCAACTTCTGGATCCGGTCAAAGTCACCCCAGGTGACCCTTTATCAGCTTCCCTCGGTTAGGTTTGACCTCCTTTCCCTGCAGTCCCAGCACACCCAAACGCCTCAGGAACACGGACAGTGCCTGGGCCGCTTCTCAGAGAAAGTACAGAGCAGGAACCTGATCCTAAGATAAAGGAACAGGCTGAGAGAATCCAAGAATGTTTAAATCACCTATCTTAGAAAAAAAAAAAATCAGGCTCACACCTATAAAACAGGCCAGGACCCTTCTTGGGCAGGGGTCTGCTTTTCCTGGGGTTTCCACCCACTCAAGAATAGCATAAATGCCCTCTATTTCTCTGAGTGCAGAGCTCTGAGTTTCTGCCTAAGAAAGTCTTTCCCCAGTGGGCCTCTCACTGAGGCATCCTGAACATTCTTTTTCCTCAAAGGAGTCAGCAGGGCCATCAAACCTACTAAACCTACTGTACCAGCAGGGTAGGTTAGGTTCCTTCTCCCAGCTTCCTGAGCCTCCCGGGTTCTGTGTAATGCCAGTGTGGCAGAGCCCTCTGGAGGGACCACCCAGAACCCACCTCCATCTGCACTGGGCACTGGGCTGGGATTCAAGGGCACAGAGGAGAGAAAGAGCAGGAAGTCATTCAAGGAAAGGGTAGAGTTTGCAGGGAGTGAGAAGCCACCGACAAAGTCCAAGAGGGCTGGCACAGCTCCCAAAGACAGAGGCCTAAAGATGCCCCCGAGAGCAATGGGAAAGCCAGGGGCACGAGCACATCCAGGGCAGGACCGAGACTCATGTGCAGGAATTCCAGGGGCATCGCTTCTTGGCCTTTTGGCTAAAGTCAAGTGTAGGATTTCCAGGGGCATCTGTGCCCAAGGGACTGGAACCCTAGGTGTCCTGGGGGTGCCCTCGTGGAGGTGGAAGGAGTGAGGACAGCGAGGCAAAGCCAAAGAAGAAAACCAGGCAGAGCAGGAGGAGATGGAACACATCTACCGGTGCGCAGCGGCTGGCACAGCAGGAGGTGCCCTGCAAACGACGTGGCAGGACCTGCAGGAGCAGGCAGGGGCCACCTGAGCAGAGGACGGGCGACGCCGGGCCCCAGGTGACGCTCTATTCCCAACATAACATGCAGCACCGGCAGTGTGGGACCAGTCACTCCGACTCAGCGGGGCCGTCGGAACAGAAAGCTGCATGTGGGTCTGATTCCTGCGCCCTCTTCTCTCCCTTAGCCTCTGCTCCCTGCCAGTCCTTACGTGAGTGGTTTGGCCCTGAATTCCCAGGTCCTTCCAGACAACAGTAAAAATCTTATCAGGAAACACAAAAATCTTGTGCCAGCAACAGTAGTGTGGGCAGATTTAGACTCTGCGCTGCTCTAGAGAAAGCCGAGGGCAGGGGAGCCTGTGCGAATGAATAAAGATGCGTCCCAAAGATTCTTTTTCTCCAGAGGAGTCAGCAGCTCCAGTAAACACGAGGGAGTCGGAAGGCCTTGAGCTGAGGGCCTTTTCACAACCACAGCCTGGAAGTCATCCAGCCTGGCCTGCTCTGGCTCTTTACCTGCTTCGGGACAGGTGGCCTGGGGAGAGGTTGTAGCACGTCACGTGTTCAAAGCCACAGTTAATACAAGGAAAGTGGCCCTTGTAGCACGTCACGTGTTCAAAGCCACAGTTAATACAAGGAAAGTGGCCCTCAGGCCACACATGGGAAAGAAGGGGTCAGGAGAATGCACCTGTAATCAAGACCCGGGGAGGGCCAGTTTCCAAGGGAGAGGCAGAGTGCAAATGGGCATCTGCTGGGGTCTGCACAGGGGAGCTGCTGAGAGATCGGGCTGGCAGGACAGGTGGCAGGATGGCGGCCTGGCTGCTGCAGGTCAGGGTCCGCGCCGGGCCACCCACAATGCGCCACAGCATCTTGACCGGCATCTGCTTCCAAAACATCCTGGAAAAAAAGGGGGCAGAGTTAGCCAGGTAACCCTGCTCCCCCAGCTCCTGAAAACGACCTCTCTCACTGACATTAACACTATCGTTGTCAGGTGGATAGGAAGCTGGTCCTTGCCTGCTGCGGCTGGCCCGTGATAAAGGGATGAACTGTTCCTCACACGCAAAAGACCAAACAGATTCGAATCAGATCTGCACAGTGCTGACACCAACAGGCATCTGAGGCAATGGGGCTGCTGCACAGAGCTAGGCAGGCAGGTGGACATCAGCAGGCCCGAGGGACAGATGGGGGCGTGAAAGGTGGGTGTAGCAGTACATACTCGTAATCCCAGCACTCAGGAGGCTGAGGCAGGTGGATTGCCAAGAGTTCCAAGGTCAGCCTGGGCTACATACTGAGACCCAGTCTCAAACACGCTTCCCCCGCAAACAAAAAAAGAGACAGACTTCAGTGTAAAACACATTTGTGATCATTTGCGCCCTATCATTAGGTCTCAGACCCAAATTGACTCTACAGGGCACAGTGACATCTTAGGGTCATACGTCACACACTTCCTCCTGACACCAAACTCCAGAGAAAGGCATCTGCATTCCTGGCTGCCCTGTCCCATAGCCCAGTGGTAGCAGGAAAGGAGCTGTTCCTCAAAGGCCCTCCTGCTTTGGGCAAGGACCCGATTTAAATGAAGAATTTATCTTCTCAAATGTTCTTTCTTAAGTTCCTTACTGGTTAAAGCCCCCAAGGAACCATCTAAAAGGACCCAAAGACATTTTTCAATCCCAAAGAAACTTCTATGGAAAAGGTTGATAAGCATCATAATCACCCTTCCTCTCTGAATCCTGGGGGTAATTTTGTGTGCATTAAAATGTATTCAAATCCATTCAGGGAAAATGCCTTTGAAGGCAAAACACTTTGTTCATCTACTTTACAATAAATTCTACCTATCTCCTCATGGGTCATGTGTCTCAAATGAATTCTTTGATCATGCGTGCGAAGAACCAAGGATCAGGAAGTAAAGTTAGATTCCCCCAGTTCATCAGGACCCAGCTTCTGGGCACCTGAACACCAGCCTGGAAAAAGCTCTCCATCCCGAACACAGCCACTCTCAACTTGTCCACATGCCACCCGAGGGCCTAAACAGGTCTCCGACTAAATAACCCCGCTCTGGAAATCCCTGCTAACACTCGGTTGTTGTCTTTGAATGGACCAGACTAGAAGAGAAGATGGTCAAGAGAAAATATCCTCAGCAATATTTAGTAAATTGTACAGAATTCTTGTTATACTGCTATCTCCCTTGAAAGGATCACTTAGAAAAGCCACTTTCTCCTGGCCTCCAAAGTCACAGTGCCTGTTGGATCCTGGCAGCTCCATTTTCTCAAACTCCAGTTGCTCCTGCCTTTAAGCCTGGCCTCTAGGTCACTGGGCTTGGAAGCCCACCTTCCCCACTCTGTCCCCAACACCCGGACAAGCAGGCAAAGCAACCCACAGCCAGGGGCTCCCCCAGACAGGTACAGCACATGGCACTATGACCTGTAGGTGCCATTATGTCCCCTCCCTGAGAGGGTCAGAGAGCCTTCAGGGTCCCCTCTGTACTACCCCTCAAACAGGTAAGGAATGGGATCAAATCCCAGGTGTCTTCTACTTTGCAGTGCGGAGGGAGAAAAGCAAACAAGTCACAGCTTGACACATTTCCAGTAAAACCCAACTTAACTTAGTACCTTGAGCAGATTTACAATGGTTACAATCAGAGCAGCAGACACTTTCCTGTAATCCCAGCTCACGGCCAGGTCACAGTAATTGAAAATAAAAACCTTGGTTCTGAAACACGCTTTCACACTCTTAGGAGCCACAGATTTTAGGAGGACACAGAAATAAGGCAGGTGGAGCTCCAGCAGCTTTGGTGGGGGGGTCCTCAGCTCTGCAAAGCACCTGCGGTCCTTCATCCCAGCTAACTCCTGCATGCGCAGTAGAAATTGCCTTTCCTATCCTAAGTAGACCTTGGGCTCCCTGGCTGGGCCAGCACCGTGAGGGAGGTATCCCAGGAAAGGCCCCTCACAGGACTACTTGGGAGCACCCTTCCCGGAGCAATGGACAGCACACACAGCAGTGGCCCAGGGACATCAGCACCATCTGTAAGTGAATCTATCATCTTCCCACAAGGATGAAATTGGACCCGCAGCCTCACTGTTGTAGTCAGGGTTTGCAAAGGAGTCGATTCAACATAGGACACATAGATTTATAGGAAATCTTATAATATTCACCCCACAAATCAAATGCAGAAGAGTGCAAGAGATCTGTCCTCGCACTAGAGACCCAAAGAATTCAGCTGAGGGCCCGCAATGCAAGACCGCATCAAGGATCTGCATCAAGGATCTGCACCGGGGACCCACAGGCCGGTGGTGGAAGCCAGCAAAGTCTGAGCTGGCAGATGGAAGGATCCATGCCAGAAGGGCTGGGAAGCTGCACTGGAGCCAGGAAGCCACGCTCAAGGTGAGGACTTGAAGGCTGGCTCTCCATCCCCAGAGACAGCGACACTGAGCTCCTCCGACAAGGCTCAGGGAAAACCAACCACAACAGTTTCTCCTGGGAAATTGGCAGCCTGTATCTCCCCTTTCTACTCTTTTAGCCAGCCGTTGGCAGCGATCCTCAGGTGGATCTTCCACACCCAGAACTACGCGGACTCAGTTCAGCTGGGCGTTCCCACTCCAGCTGACCATTACTTAATTCACCACATTCATGACCCGTCTCCACTGTTAACGAGGCCAGTTTTCAAAGTTTTACTTTCAAGGCTCCTTTACACTTAAAAGTTGAGGGCTACAAATTTATATTGACTGTATAGAAAGTCAGAAGCAAGAGCTGAGGCTGTGGCTCAAGTAACAGAGCACTTGCTTAGCAGGCACAAGGCCCTGGGTTCAACCCCAAGCACAAGAGGAGGGAAGCGGGGGAGAAGGAGTAGGGAAGGAGGGAGAGTAGAGGGGAAGAGGAAAGAAGACTAAAAACCAATACGTGTAACATTTTTATTAATTCATTTAATAATAAATGTTAGCATTTAACAAAACTTTGATATCTATCTCAGTAGAAGACACCCAAATTCTCAGATCTGCTTGTGCACTCAATCTGTTGCTTTGATTGAAGTATGAAAATCCAAACTCACAGGGTAAAGTACTGGGAAAAGAGAATGGTATTTTTCTCAGTCTTTTCAGATAATGCCTCTGGCAAAACTCAAAGGTTAACTAGCTTTTAACCTTTCCTTAAAGGTTACAGTGTGTATCTGAACCCGGTCAATAAACCTTCTGTACCTTACTACATTAAAAACTTTCAGTCCGTCTAATGCCGACAATTAGCCCTGCATGATTTTGAAACTCCTCAACTGGACTTTTCAAACACATGGCTTCAGAGAGTTACGCATGTCTTTCAAGTAAATGCTAACACGCTTCACTGTAAACATCAGAAAGCCGTGCTGCTAGGGTCACCTCTGACCTCAAGAGGAAACCCGAGTTTTGAGGAGCTGTCAAGCTCACAGTGGGGACACCACGGGCAGCAGCTGCAGTGACAAGCTCGCTTTGTTCACTTTTCAGACTCCTTGGCAACGGGACAGACCCCCACAGGGGCACAAGCAAAGCAGAGACTACTTCCATTTGTAAGGCAAAAAACTCACTTCCACTGACTCACTAGCTTCCTAAATCCCTGCAAGTTACAGCATCGCTTCAAAGTAGCAGTACGATTTCCTTCAGAGCTCTTCCCTCCAAACAAGGCTTTCCTGTGTGTTTTTCCAGCCCATGCAATCCGATAACGCATCCTTTTTGGTGTTTCAATACCTGACTCATCCCTAGTCTGAAAAGCTGTAACAAAAAACTGGGGCTTTTTAAAAGAGCTGTGTACAGGAGGTGAGCCATTGAAGTTGTTCTCCCTCAGAGAACTCTGAGTAACCGGACTCAAAACGATGGTTCGGGCACTGTGGTGTGAGTCCAAAGGGGTCTGTGACAGGATACTCAGAAGACATTATTAGCAGCAGTAAAGTTGAGGGATGCTTTCTGAATTTTTAATTTAGTTTTGCCTCTTCCTTTGGAGTAAACTCCTCCCCTCCATGAGTCAAGAACCATGAGGACACTCATCTCACCTTATCCTGCATTTCTAGACACAAATGAGGTAAAAACTCAGTTCTAATATCCCTGTCACCGATAACCTATGCCTAAGAATAAAATATATAAATTAGCAGTATCTTTTCATCCTAGATTAAATTCAAGAATAACTTTGTACCACTTAAAATTTTTTAAAGTTTCAAATTAAGACCACAAAATAACTAGGACTTGGGAGGCTGAGGTAGGAGGATGAATGAAAGTTTGAGGCCAGCCAGGGCTACATAGTGAGTTCAGGGCCAGCCTGAACTGCAAAGTGAGACCCTGCCTCAAAAACAAACAAACAAACACAACCGACCACAAAATACACTTAAGTGTTGCTTTTCCATAGAGACCCGGGAAAACTCAGGAATTGAAAGTCAGAGTTTACGAGCAGGTTTAGGCGAAGATCACTAGAACAGGATGTACAGTAGAAGCACTAAAAACAAACTGATTTCATCTCTGAAAATGCACATTATCCACACCCCAAGCCTGCTCCCCTAGAAGATTCTGGGAACAAGAATACACAGGTCATCAGCCATCGGAGGAAAAGTGCAAGTCATGTAGTGTCTCGTTACAGAAAAGGCAAACATCTTACTGTTCGCCCTAAAACTTTCTCTACAAAAGCTCCCAAGGACCCGCAGGGCTCCCCACATCACACTGTGAGGACATCCGGTCTAACGCAGAACCTGTTCTTCCAGGCTAGCAACCAAACTTATGCAGAGAAACTATCAAAGGTCCTCGGACCCTCCTTAAAGATCAAAGAGCCTTCTTTCTCTGTCAAGCACCCGGTTAATTGCAAAGATCAAAGAGAACCGGGTCAAAAGAGGCGCTCCAAGATAATGGAACAAGTTCCCCACCCAGGCTCCTCCGGAGGTCCTGACACCAGCGCTTGCAACAGGAAATGGAGCAGGACCCCAGGAAGCCCGGGCATCAGGGCGACAGACTCAGAGCTCAGCTGGATGGGATGACTCGCACAGTAACTAGAAATCCGCCCCAGAACCCCGGCCCGCCGCAGTTCTCCGGCCGTGCTCGTCCGTCCTCGCTGCCAGCCCCTCGGAAAGGCCTGCTTCACTGGGTAGGTGACAGCTTCCGGACCCCGGTGGCCCTCCCCCGACCGGTACCGATGACCACACCGCCTTCCTTCCTTTGGGTCCTCTCACCTCGATGTGACTTTTCCAGGGGAGAAATCACCTTTGCGGGCCACACTGGCCAAGGGGTCTCTCGCACCTCTAAAGCCTCTGGTTCCATAGAGCGTCCTCTGAACAGGAGAGACTGGAGGAGAAATCCGGTCTCTGGGACAGCTGAGCCCGGAACTCCTGTTTAACCCTCTCCGCCAACCCTGAAGCGGGGACCCCCCCCCCAAACCGGCCCGCTGGGGGAGAGCTGGGGTCCAGCGTCCCAAATCCT
>NW_022900930.1:49641046-49695204 GCF_012274545.1 Fukomys damarensis | reverse complement strand
GCTGGGAAACCTCGCTAGCAAGTTAGGCGACCTTCAGGCGGTCAACCAGCCCCGAGGCGGTGGAAATGCAAACTGTCCCGACCTGTCCGGCCCGCGGGGTCAGACTCGGGGTGGGGCCCAGCGCCGCCGGCGATCCGCGTGCGGGCTGTAGAGAGTCCAGGTGAGTACGTTCGTAAAGCTCCGCACGCGATTCCAACCTACAGTCAAAGTGTGGAACACTACCAGGGTTTGGTACTCGAGGTGCGGTCTCCACCTGGAGCAGCCTCTCCCTCCCAGGCTTGCTCACTTGGAGAACTGGCTTTGCAACAAGATCCCCAAGTGATCCGCAGGCCCAGGAAGGGGTGAGGAAACCGCTCTGAGGCCCTCCCCACATTCCCGAGGATGGGACCCGAGCTGACTTCAAGGACCCAAAGGTAGGTGGTTTCCTCTCCCCTAGGGCTGTCCGATTTTACCTGTGCTGTGCCTCTCAGGCGGGGCGGACACTCCCTCTGGGTTTGGATGGCCAAGACACTGAAACAGCAACCGCTGTCTACACCGGGAAGGCCCACTCTGAGAAGGGCAGACCCGTTCAGGGACCCGCTGTGGGCTTCCGCTCCAGAACTGACCTGCTGTCTCTGCACCCACCAGACTGGTTCTCCATCCTTCTCCGGGGAGTCAGGGTGTCCGTGTGAGCGCAGATGACAGGGTGTGCTCATGGCGGCACTTCGGGGTTGGAATGGTGTCCACCTGCTGCTGGTGTCAGTTCCAGGTGTCGGGGAAGCGCCCCAGGATCCGCTCACAGCAGCCATGCCCTCCTTAGTCACCCCAGGCAACTGATGTGGTTGTCCTGCCCTGTTGGCTTTCAGTGCACCCCACACATTTGCTGTTGAAGTTGTACCCAGAAAGGAGGAGATGTCCACTCTTGAGAAGGAAACAGAGCGCCCCACACTCACACCCCTGCTTTAAACAATTGAACTGAAATGCCATACACTGACTTCCATTTACTTTGTTGTGTTTCTTTTCTGGTACTGGGGACTGAACTCAGGACCTTGCGCTTGTGAGGCAAGCAGCGGCACCACTGAGCTAAAACCCTGGACCTCCATTTATTGATTTATTTTTTCCGCCACGGTGTGTTAAGAGACTCTTCAAGCCAATATAAATATTTGGCCATTTGGGTGTACACCTGCACAGTATCTCACATCTTTCAGCAAGAAAAATACTGAAAAATAAAGGACCTCATACAACAAACTAGATCCAATGAGAATATGCTCCAGGTATGTGCTTCTCTGAGGTAAAGTCACCACACACCTATTCAGTTAAGAAAACTTTCCCTGCAATTCGGAACACCTTTCTTACTTTTAAGCTGGGGCTAGAACACACTGCAGCTTAATAGGTGTTGAGTGGCCTATGGCACGAATTCATAGGAACCAGGTTCCAGCACGCAGGTACCTTCCCACTGTTTCTCACTCCATGTTTTTCTGGGCGGGGTAGTAGACTCATACTTCAGCTGAACACAGGTACTGTACCTTTCTTTTTGGCTTCCTTCATTTCTGATCATTCTCCTTGATGCATTTCAGGAAACTCTGGCAACTTTTAAGAGTGCTTAATATGCTCAATACATTGCTTCTAATGGCAAGTATCTTACCTTGTTTACCACTGGGTAACACTGTAGACTCCCCGGTTCTTCCTCGGTAACACTTGTGTGGCTTTCTTTTTGGAACAGTATCCATTCCTTTGAGTTCTACCATGTGACCCTTTTTGTAGATTGGCACATGTGGCCCAAAGAACAACTCCATGTTTTCTAAAAGACCTAGAGAACATATACTGGGTTCCTCTCTCACTGTGTTTGGCAAATTACTGAAAGAAAGCAGAAGAGTATTTCTTGAAAATGCTGCTTTCCTTCATCTTTGTATGTTGTGCGGCATTCTAACAGCAATTTGATTTTAGGTGACTTTTTTGCCTGGAGGTCCTGGAGATACATTTCCTCTTCATTAAAGTCTTAATGGTTTTTCAAAGGTGTATCTTGAAGTCAGCCAAATTGGATGCAATTTTCCTCACACTTAAAAAAAAATGTTTTTCCCCCTTGGGAACTTCTCCTGGACTACAGATTTACATACTAGCTTTGTCCTGTTACCGTTTTTTTCAGCCACTCCAGTTATTCATGTATCTCAGTATCAATTATTTTTTTTCTCATCATTTCTGCTTATTTTCATTTTCATTGATGGCTTTTCATGTTTTTCTTCAATCCCACTTACTAAATTTTGAGTTGGACCTGTTCTCCAGTGTTGCATGACTCTTACCACAAATCACCAGGCACCTTGAATTTCATTTCTTTCTGTACCACAGAATGAACTCAAGACCTTGTACTTGCAAGGCAGGCGTGGTGCCACTGAGCTAAATCCCAGGACCTGGGCACCTGAATTTCATCCTCATCTTTTTTGTTTTGTTGAGACAGGGTCTTCCTGTGCAGCCCAGGCTGGCCTCAAATGCAGGAATCTGTGTGCACCACCATACCCTGCTTCATCCTCATCTTTAAAATTATTTTGTCTTTATCCCCAAAACTTTTTCCAGAGTTTTCTCCTTCCCTCCTCCTCTTTATTTGGTTTGAGTTTTGTAATTTCTTTGCAATTTTTCTTTCGTATCTGAAGGTTTTGTTACAAGACCTGTCTTTTAGAATATATGGTAAGAGCTTTCTTCACTTAATATTTCTTTATTGTAGAGAGGTTTTCATTCATTGAAATGTGACTTACTTTGCTTTGATAGCTTTGTATGATGTCACTTGCTGTCTTCTGTTTCTTTTGGGTCTTAGAAAATATGAAGCAACTTTAAACCTACAGAAAAGCTTACCAGTATTTCCTTTTCTTCTATAAATAAGCCTGATGTTCTTACTGTTTTAGAATAATGACCACTTGTTTTATGTTTAGGTTTGTATAATACTTCCCATAATAATTCCCACATAATTCAGTTCAGGTTGTGCTCTCCTCTCCTGCTAGACACACAATATAATCTTTGCTCACATAAGGTGGTATTTATCAGATTACTTTGTTATGAAGTTACTGTTTTTCCCTTTGTAATTAATAAATATTTTGTAGAAAGATAATTGTGTACTAGATTCTATCCCTACAAAACTTTCACCTGCTAGTTCTACCATTCATTCATTGTGCCTGAATCAGTTACTACTCCAGTCTGCTTTCTAATTTCCTCATCCTTCCTACCTTTGGTAATTGGCATTTTATTGTAAGGAAAAGATTGCCCTTTCCCCTCACTGATTTATTCATTTGTATTAACAGATACTCAATTGAGTCCATTATATATATGGTACACAATTCCTAATTCTTAACAGATACCGTATTTATAAGGAAAGTATTGAGAAGGAAAGACCATGATTTCCACAGTTTACTTGCAAATATTTCCACAAAACAACAAACAAATCGTACACATGCACACATAAAAGTGTTAAAATGTGGGCGATATGTCAGCTGCTTAATCTATATGAACAGCATATGGGAGATCACTGTACTCCACTGCAACATTTTTGCAGCTCTCAATTTTTCAAAAATATATGGTCAAAATAAGAATAGTTGAACTGAAATACTATCAAAACTCTGTTAGGGACCTGATGCTGCCATCACAGGCTGCATTTTCCTGGTGCTTCTGGGCGCTTAAAGACCTCATGCTCTTATCTTTAGTTTCCCTTCCCCCAAAGCCACAGCGGTCTGGAGAGGTTAAACCTGTTTCTGCAGGACCGAACCTATAAAGGGCAGCCTGGCCTGTGGCCTGGGTTAAAGGTAGCCCACTCATAAATAAGCAATAGCCCAGCACCAAACCAATAAAAGGACCTTCCTCTCTTTGTCCCCCCTGCCCCTTCCTTCTCTCCTCTCTCCCTAACCTGCCTTCCTAAATAAAATCTCCTGTGCGACCTCTGGAGCTCTCGGTGTGTGGCCTAGCTGAGTGTCACTGTGCCTCTACATAGGTTTCAGAAGTGGGATCTGGGATTGCCGGTACCCTGACTTAGGGTCAGAGGCCTGAAACCCAAGACCCCTGACGCTCTGACTGGCCCACCCAAAGTCCACGGCCATCTTCCCTGACACCAGCCCTGCAAACAACACCACTGCAATTGATCCCATCGCCCCCTGACTTTTAGGTAAGTCCCCTTGTGACGGTCTAGAATGTGGGGGGGACTTGGACTCAGGTGGCCAGGAAAGAGACTTACATCCGGAACGTGAGCCAGGTACCAGGCCTCACGTCTCCCATCCATTATGAGCCTCGGGAAGGCTCACGGGGACAAGTCGGGAACTTGCCCGTTCTGCCCCCCACCTCTGTTGGGATGCCTCGAAAAGGTGGCACAGCCCTTCTCCGGACCCCTCCTCATGGTAGAGACATCTCCATTTGGAGTTTGGGTCCCCTCTTTCTAGGTTCGGAATCTAAAAAGACTACTGGTGACTTCCAAATCTCAAGAGATGTCTTGGGACTAGGACTTCACCCCCAGACTCATTCATGGTCACTATGGGCTCCGGTCTTCCACACCTGTGGACTCCCCCTTGGGGTGCTTGCTCTGAAATCTGGAGGGCTTAGACCTAAAACCTGAATGGCTAATATGCCTATCCACTCAAATCTGGCCTCAGTATAAGTTAGGTAACCAAAATGTGTGGCCCCTAATGGCTCACTTAAACCTGGTCTAATTGGAGACCTTATAACTTCTATGAGCATCAAGAAAAATGGTCGGAGAGTCCATGCGTTCAGGGCTTTTCTTATCTCCACAGCCAGCTCTCTCTTTGCTCTGACTCAAAAGCAGCCTCCCCTCCCCAAACTTTAGTGACTCAGGATATCTCTGCTTCCACTACTCTTTGTTTCAACTCCTCAGACCAGATCCATCTGGCAGACAGTCCTCCTCACCTCAGAAACCAGGCCCACCCCTCAACCTCCTCCTCTGGACTCCTCTCCTCTCCCTACCCCTCATCTCTACCTCACCTCCCTCTGCTCCACCCTCCACGCGACTCCTCCTCTCACCTGCTCCAAATCTCATACAATCAGCTGCTAATGAAAACTATTTAGTTTTGGTCTTAAAACAACTGCTTGCCAAATCTGCTGTTTTTCACTTGGTAACCGAATGAAAACTATTTAGTTTTGGTCTTAAAACAACTGCTTGCCAAATCTGCTGTTTTTCACTTGGTAAACTTGCCTCTCTCAGAAAATGTGCTTACCCTTTAAAAGAGGTCCAATTGCCTCCCCCTTTGGTGTGCTTAAAACACTTCTTGCATATCACAAATTCTTAAATTGCAACTATAGGGTTAACTTGCTCTTTTCTAAAAATTCAAGGTTAATACTGTTCTATGGGCAGCCAGTCAAATTTTAAGATGTTAACAATCTGAAAAAAAAAAAATGACACTTTAAGCTGAGGTTTGTTATAAAAGATTAACAGTAAATGAGACAGAAAAATATTGGAAAAGCTATAAATAAGAGTTATACTTTTGACGTGAAAGGTTTTTATGTTTGTCTTGTTAAAAACAGGTAAAGAAAGATAAACAAGACCAGAAGGCCTAAGTATATAAAAAAGATATATGGAAATGATATAACTAAAAAATATGCATGCTTGCTTGTTGGTTTCAAGTTTGTTATAAAAGGTTTACAAGTAATTCATAATTCTACAACCCAGTTTTATAAGTTAAAATCTTTTCAAGACAATTTAATATAAACTCTTAGGTCTAGATAGACTCCTGTTAATGGTAAAAGGGACAGCTGCTCAAAGAAGAAATCAATTAACTTACCATAATCTCTCTGTTATCCTTACCAATGCTCTAACCCCTAAAAAAGGCAAAGGAGTGCTGGACCAGGCCCACGCCCATGCTGATCAAAAACATTTGACAAATAACCACCACCCAGTAGGTGCTGCTGCGGTACTGGAGCACAACCCAGATTGGGATTACAACTCCGAGACGGGTATTGAGGCCCAGGACAGGTACATGAATTGTTTGCTTCATGGGCTATGCAAAGCCACCATGAAATCTATAAATTACGATAAGCTTAATGAAATCATACAGGACAAAAATAAAAACACTTCTGCCTTCCTACAAAGGCTGACTGATAGCCTTTGTCAATATACCAATCTTGATCCTGAGTCTGTTGAGGGCCAGCGGCTGGTCATGATGGTCTCTCAAAGCTACCCTGACATTAGGCTTAAATTAAAAAAGCTTAAAAAGGGACCACTAACTCCTCCTTTCAAGGCTCTGACCATGGCATTCAAGGCCTATCACAGCTGTGATGATCTTAAAACCACAAGTACCAATTAGTAGCACAGGCCATCAATCCTACCAGGCCACAACGGCTTCATAACAGGGGACCCTTTAATAAGGGACCCTCTCACCCACCGGACCCTGCTTCCAATGTGATCAAGAGGGCCGCTGGGCCAGTGTGTGCCCAAACCTCAAGCCTCCCACAAAACCGTGCCCTAAGTACAAACAGAGGGGACATTGGGGTTTTAACTGCCCCCTGACATCCACCTGTTGTCGGGTGCCAACCCCACCGTTCCCCCAAATGACCTCATCGGTCTCACAACGGCAGAGGATCTATGAAGAGGCCCCGGCCTATCTGGCCCAACACAGATCACCGCCCAGGAGCCCAGGGTGACTGTCACTGTGGCAGGTAGGACGATCGCCTTTTTACTCAACATTGATGCCAGTTTTTCTTCACTGCGAGAATACTGGGTGTCCACCTCCCTGTCTGACCTCTATTGTTGGGGTAGAAGGTCAAAAACAACACCCTCGATAGACTCCTCTACTGTCACGCGCCATGGCGATTTTTCATTTCTCCACTCCTTCCTAGTCCTCTCTTCATGTTCCGTTCCTTATTGGGTCGCCACATCCTCTCCAAAATTGGCTCTTTCATCCATTTCACCATACGGGAGCCCTCCAGCACTCTGATGTTTTCCCTTTGCCTCTTGTTGTCCCAGGCTGTTGAACCCCAGACTCCATCATCCAGATGGCCTATTGACCCTGCCCTAGTAAATCCCCGGGTGTGGGACGTTCAGTCCCCCCTCAGTGACCAAACGCCCTCCAGTGAAGATTTTCCTTAAAAACCCTACATACTTTCCAACTCAGGCTCAATACCCGCTTCCTCATTCTAGCTTAGACAGACTGGCTCCAATCATCAAAAGTTTATTTTAAAAGGGATTTTTGAGGCCTGCTAATTCCCCACACAATGCACCCATCTTAGTGGTCAGAAAGCCTAATGGGACATATCGGCTAGTTCAGGATCTCCGGATCATTAATGCGGCTGTGGTTCCAATACACCCTAGTGTCCAATCCATATACGCTCCTGTCTTCTATCCCGTCCAATAGCACCCATTTTTCAGTCCTAGATTTAAAAGATGCCTTCTTCTCCATTCCTTTACATGCAGATTCCCAAGACCTTCGTGCCTTTATTGGACTAGCCCTTCGATTGGTGTCGCCACACAATTAACCTAGACTGTCCCAAGGGTTTCGAGACAGCCCCCATCTGTTTGGCGAAATCCTAGCTCACGCTCTCTCTCTTCTCCAGCTTCAAGGTTCCCGATGTATCCAACATACAGATGATCTTCTTCTCTGCGGCCCTTTGTTAACTATACTTCAGCAAGATACTTATATGCTTCTAAATTTCATTTCAAAAAAGGGATACCGAGTCTCACCAAAAAAAGTTCAGCTCTTTAAACAATAGGTCATGTACTTAATATCTCTATCGCCTGACTTCAAATCTATTACTGTTGATAAAAAACGGGTCCTTTGAGACATTCCAATGCCCTTCACTAAACAAAAACTTCTCTCCTTCCTGGGCTTGGCAGGGTACTTCAGGTCTTAGATCCCAAATTTTTCCCTTCTAGCAGCCCCCCTCTATGAGGCCTCTTAAAAAACCCCCCATAAACAGGTAAATTCCTCAATAGCCACTCCCTTTGTCCATCTCAAATCCTGCCTGTTAGAGGCTCCTGCCTTACACCTACCTGGTCTTTCTCGTTCCTTTCACCTCTATGGGTCAGAAAACAAGGCATTTGCATTAGGGGTTCTGGGCCATCAAATGGGACCCACTTTTGCTCCAGTGGCTTACTTATCCAAAAGGATGGATCCCACTGTCAGAGGTTAGGCCCCCTGCCTACGAGGCCTAGCTGCCATATCTCTCCTAGTTCAGAAATCAAAAAGCTCACATTCAGGTCTCCAACTATAGTCCTCTCATCATTCCATTTCAACTTAAGTCCCTTCCGGGATGGTTCCATCGCTCTCATGTTAAACCAGATCTTCATGCTCCTCTCCCAGCCATATCCACAGGACCTCATCTACGCTATTGAGCCACCTCCACGGGACCTCTGAAGGTCAAACTTACTCGGATTCCAGAAGACCTGGTTGCCCAGGATCCTTCACCATCATCCAGTCCTGAGTCAGGTAAGCCAACCTAACTGTTTACCCTCTCATCCTCTCATGGGGTGATACATTCCACACTACAGCACCCACTGATATCCTAAGTCTTCTTATATTAGCTCTCCTGGGACTTGTCCTTGGGACAGGATTGGCTGCAGTAGCTCCTCCCAACTAAAATTTTACTTCCAGGTGTGTACTCTCATTGACCTATTACCTCATAATCTCACTCTCTGCCATTCTTAATTGCTAGAGACAATAATGGTTCCTTTCCTGCTCCTGTTTTCTCTCCTAAATCTCACCCAAGCCAATAGGTCCTCGTGTGCACCTTGACTTGCTCCTGGCCTAACTCAGCCCTCCTTCAGACCCAGGTCAGTCGTCTCTCCACTCAAGTCTCCAACAGATGGCTCATCACCAGCTGATACTTCAGGCCGGAGACCTAAGCCAGACCACCTTGTTTACATGGCAGCCAACCGACTAACCATAGCTCAGATCTCGGCTCGGTTCGAACATTTTCTAAATGATCTTCAGATTGATATTCTCTGGTTTGCTCCCCACCTTTGTCCTGTTACCCACATAGCCAACTGGGTCACTAATGCATGGCTCCGAGGAACTTTATCAGATTTCATCCCAAACTAAAATCACAATCTCTACCTTTTTACTTGTTCTATTAATCCTCCAGCCCAGTCCACAGCCTCATACAGATTATCTTCTACCCTTCTCTCCTCCCTCACTAACTGATTGTGTGCTTGGACTCTTCTCAGGGAGCCCTACCAACAATTCCAGTAAAAAGGCTAATATGGCTGTCAACAATTCCATGTTCATAAAGGACAACAACGCTGGCTGTGCCCCACGCCTGCCCCTAGACAGCTTCGTCTCCCGTGTCTGTAACTCTCCCGTAGTTACAGAAGACAGGCACACCGCCCCTTTTCCCTGGCGTATAACATGTGCTGGCTGCTGTCTCCATCTAAACCAAGGAGGGGTGAATGACGCTGCCATCACAGGCTGCTGCATTTTCCTGGTGCTTCTTGGCTCTTAAAGACCTCATGCTCTTTAGTTTCCCTTCCTTCCAAGGCCACAGAGGTCTGGCGAGGTTAAACCTGTTTCTGCAAGACCGAACCAGTAAAGGGCAACCTGGCCTGTGATGGGTTAAAAGTAGCCCACTCATAAATAAGCAATAGCCCATCACAAAACCAATAAAAGGACCTTCCTCTCTTTGTGTCCGGCCCCCCTTCCCTCTCCTCTCTCCCTAACCTGCCTTCCCTAATAAAATCTCCTGTCAAACCTCTTGGTGTGTGGCCTAGTTGTTGAGCATCACTGTGCCTCTACAAACTCTTGCAAATATTTTTTTAAAAATCAGCCTACTGATTTATCAGCACTGAGTATATTCAAATTTTATTACCATTGTCTATAGAAATTTAACACTCGCATCTGTGCAATATGACCTCTGGGGATGGGGGAGTATACCCCGCATGAGGATTACACACTAAGTGCAGGGTCACATTCGACCAGACTGCTGCTTCTGGTAAACTAGCTTGACAAACCATCCATCCCCAGGTGACTGATTCCAGTTACAGAAGACAAGTGAGCCTATCACTTAGTGAACGTTACAAAGAATATTAAAAGGTTACACAGACTTACAAAAGTTCAGAATTTTCCCTAGGGCTATATATAAACACACACATACATATACTTAGACAGGTTCACGATATAAAAACCTGTACCTTACAGAACTCTGATGTTTCAGCAAAGCATACAGTATAGATACATTCACCATACAGTGCAATTTTACATGTAAGACGTGAATAATAGTGCACTTAAACCCAAGAGTCACATTCAAATATATCAAGAGTACAACCCAAACAGCTGACTATCGACGAAATATATATTCTGTTTTCTAGAAACTAAGTTATGCAAGTACAATATTTTTAGTGTAGATGGTAACAGATCTATATGGATTCTAAACAGTGGGATCCAGGGTGCCTTTGTGTAGAATAATTCACCTCTCCAAAGACAGGTGCATTTTAAAAGTGAACCATGACTGGCCTGACACACAGGGACAGTGTCGCACGACTCTTACCACAAATCACCAACACCACCCACCTTAGACTTGCGGCCAGGTGCCCCACAGGCTCAAACAGCCAGTAACTGTCTTTGGGAGGGACAGTGGAGTGTCCCAGGGAGCTGCTGCACTTTTCATTACACCAAACACAAACTACTGCTCTGCCTGCTCTTCAACACACCACACGTTAGGGTCCTAGACTTTAGATAATAAGTTCAGGACTTCTGAGACCTAACCCTGGACTTCAGATGGTCTCTTCTGGGACTACTGGCTTAAAGAAAGAAGATGCTGTTGTTGACAGTGGGTCATAAAGATTCTCTAAAGGTAAAAGTTTTATACACAAAAAGAAACATTAGCAAACTAATACTGAAAAGAAATTTAGCATTTCATATCATCTAACAATAAATTAAAAACATGGAGAAGTCCGTCTTTTAATGTTTTCTCTCTAGATGGTAAAAAACGGAAAATACCATTTGGCAATAACTTAAAATAAGCACTGGGGGGGACTTTTTTATGTTAAAGAAAAAGAAGGATGAGGGCAGGTAGTCTTGAGGTACAGCGCAAGCCTGCACCAGATGCACCAGGCCCCTTTGTTCCTGGGGAAGGTCAGAGCTCCCATTCTCTGTCCAGGAAACATTTTCCTCATGAAGAATGCTCATAATATCCTCATGGAGTTTTCATTTCTTAAATCTGGAAGTAGGTAAACATTAAAACCTCTGCCTTGGATTCCAGTCTGACAGTAAAAGAGCCCGATGACCCCACTCAACAGGGGCAATCAGAACAGCCATCGCTGAAACCAGAAAACCGCTGCAGTTATTTAAGCAGATTTTCAAAACGCAACAAAATGTTACTCCTATTTTTCATTTCAAGACACTAAATTACTGGTCAAATTTTCCCCACAGTATTGATTGATTTTTAAAATTTAATATAAACCAATTACCGACTGAATGCAGGACTAAAATCCCACTAAATTTCATCTTTTAAAATGAAATGAAACAAAATGAGATCCCACTTCTAAGTCAGGCCTCAAAGTTCAAATGCTTACAAATCCTTTATAAAGAAGTTTTAAAATCCTTTAGATGGGATTTTCAAGAATGTCTATCATGGTCCTCGCAAGGTTGATTAAATATTTTATAATATTGCTTTGACAGCCTCATTTTTCTTAGAAATAAAGTATATTTCATTTTAAACTATTGGATTTTATTTCTGTTTTTCTTCCCACTTAATAATTCTGACCAAACAGATACTTACTGAAAAGTCTCGAATCAAAAATGCTTCCAGTTTTATAATCAAATAGCTGTGTTCTTTTGGTTTTAAAAAATATATATCAATTTAAATCAAGGATCCTTGAATTTTGATAAGGGAGGATAGCAATCCTGTCTCTGTATTTTAAGAAAGGCCTTTGTGGGCTTAAGACCAACCCAAGCGCATACCAGGTCCACTGCACCAACAGAGAAGATGGCAGACACCTGGATTTGAGTGGCTCGCACCTGATTATTCCTCCCAGTCTATAGAGAATTTGCATTCTCCCTGATTCTGCGCCATTCTCTTCCTTAAAGTTCTTAAAGTTACAGTCATCAAAGGCAACTCTAAACCTTATGCTTAACAAGAATCTTCTCTTGAGTTTATCCATTTTATTGATTCTTCTCACTGAAGGGGAGCGTAATTTAATCGTATTATTAAACACCTTCAAATTATATTGATAATGCACTTTACAGTTCTCTTGAGTTTGGGGAAACTCTAGTATTTGCATCACGAAATGACCTAGTTGAAAGTGCACTGATACCAGAGTTGGTCTTTACAACCTGCAAACCAGCTTGAGGCTTAGACGACCCTTGCTTATAAGTTAATACTAAAATGCAAAGTTGTCAAAGAAGCAATGAATGTTGTCTCTATACAGGAAAGAAAAAGGAACTGGAACGCTATGCCATCACTGTCTCTGGCTCATGTGTCACTGTTCATCGGTGACAGGTGACACTCAAACATAGGAGCTCTCCGAGACTGAGCCTGATAAAGGCTCCTCTCACTGTGGCCGCCTAGAAGCCCCAATCCACAGGAGCAGTGGGAATCACTCCAAAGTATCACTATGGAGAAGAACCTCTAGGTGATTTTCCTTATGGGCCCACTAACTGAGAAAAAGAGTCCTTCTTCATGTGTGGCCTGGAGATAAAGGCAGGAGTAAAGAAAAGGGTCAGCTGCCAAACAAACAGGAGGCAATGGCAGCTCTTCACCCAACACAGACACAGGCAGAGCAAGGCAGAGCACCTCTTCTGCTCCTCCCCTCAGTCTTCTGCTAGGGTGTTAATGTCCCAGGATTTGTAACCATACCCAAGAAAGCCAGGAACAAAAATGAGTTTGGAGAAGAAGGCAGGCAAAGTTACCCTAAGAATCTGGCCTGCTGACGGCTGCCTACCCTCTGCCACAAGTCTCGGGAGCAAAGCACTGGCCACGAGCCAGGTTTCTGGACGTGGCTGTAGATTTTGTTAGGGTCAATTTTTTAAAGTTATATTTTGCTGGGGATTTAGCTCAGTGGCTCCGTTGCCTGCTTCTCAAGTGCAAGGTCCCAAGTTTGAACCCTGGTACCAAAAAAAATAAAACCCAAAACACCAAAAACAAAAAAAAATTTTTTTTAAATTTTTACCTCAAGAAGGAGCACTGAACCTGTACTAAATGCTGCAGGAATACATAGACCAGCAGATCACACACACGGCTGCTGTTGCTTGGTACTGAGATGCTTCCAGGACTCTGCAGTTTTAAACAGAGCTGCAAGGTATTCATAATCTTCCCCTGCTAAATCATATTTTCCTAACAGTAACGGACAAATCAGCCACTGAGACAAATTTGCAAGTTGCTCAAGCCAACATGAAAGTCTTAACCTTAGTATCAGTAAACTCTTAGAACACTTAAAAATCAAGTAAAATACACACACACATACTTACAAACCAATTCAGGAAGAACTCAGGAGGGTAGTGCAGCTCTGGTTTAAGGGAACCATATTTGTAGCTTAATTGTAACAACCCTATTTTAAGTGACAGTTTCATTTTACACTTGACACATAGTTTATATGTATGGCCCCAAACTGAAAAACCAATTCAACAGTAACAGTTCTCTACCAGTAACAAATCCCCCGATTCTATATTGCACATACTTTTAGTGTTTTCTCCAAATAGAAATGTTAACTCTTGTATCAGAGAGCCATACCAGTTGCCCTTGTAGAAGGAATTTACCTTAAGTGTTCCAGTTCCCCCTTCTTCATAAACAAGAATGAGAATGAATTCAGCTTTGTTCATCATCCCAAAACCGTTTTAAAGAGATGGTTATATCTTAAAAAAGATAATGGAAATGCATGTTAAACACAAAGGTCTGGGTTTATCCACCATCTTAGCTTTGAAAGACATTTCTACACTGAGTGCACACAAGCCTGACCTTTCTTAACCAACCATTGCCTAAAGAGAGTCTTGTGTCCTGTATTGGGCTGGAGCACGGCGTGGAGAGCGGCCGCGGAGGAAGCTCGGTGAAATGGCCTGTGACAAGGAGCATTCACTAGGTCACAGATCGCACGTAAAAGTAAATGATGACTAGCACCTCCGTCCTGCTCTTAAAGCAAAGGGCCCAGCGGGCCACATGAAACAGATGCGGCTGCAGTGAGTTCTGTCCCACGGTATGGAGAAAGCCCTGCCTGACATCAGAGGGCCCCAAGGGAAGCCGGAAGTTCCGGGCTTCCACAAGGCTGGGCGCTGCGCTCAGGGGCTTTGCCGCGGCCTGTCCTCTGTCTCCAGCTCAGCCAGCTGCCTCCGCAGGACGTTGACCTTGGCTTGCAACTCCTTGTTATACTCGATGATGTTCACCATCTCCTCATATGCTTCATCCTGATACTTCGAGGATCTGTTCCACCGCAGGAAAATTCCTACGAATCCAGAGGGAGACAGATACATTCCACGGATCACCTTGTTAGTACGGGATACAGAATTCCATGTATCATGCTGTGCACTTTTCCCTTTCCTCCCCCCACAACTCACCCTGAGTGCTGAAAGGATCCAATTAAATACAGTACCAATATTTTTATATAGTACATGTTCATTAATTCCTCATAAAATTCCACAAAATTATCAAATAAATCAAAATACTGTTCTGTCATACAGTGTGAAAAAGAAGCTGCCATTTACAATGCCGTAAACTTTCCAGCTCCACGAGAGAGAGTACTTGTTTTTTGTTTGTTTGTTTGTTTTTTTGAGACAGGGTCTCACTGTGTAGATGAGACTGACCTGGAACTCACTATGTAGCCCAGGCTGGTCTCGAACTCACAGCGATCCTCCTGCCTCAGCTTCCCAAGTGCTGGGATTACAGGCGTGCGCCACCATGCTCGGCTTGTATATGTTTAATACAGATATGAGTTTAAAACATATTTTAGATCCACGTTGGTTGAATCCATGCATGTGGAACCCACAGATATGGAGGCTGACTGCTTAAAGGTTAACTGACTTGGTTTTTCTATTACATGATTATTCTATTTTTCAATACAGAAATTGCTATTAATGCTTAATTATGGTGTAAATATGAATAGCAGAAAGTCTTAAAAGGCCAGATTGCAGCCGGGCATTGTGATGCACACCTGTAATCTCAGCACTCAGGAAGCTGAGGCAGGAGGATCATCATGAGTTCTAGGCCAGCCTGGACTACATAGCGAGATCCTTTCTCAACAAAACAAACAAAAAGGCCAAAGAGTACATACATGAAATGTATGTATGTATCTACTCTAAGATTTCCTTACATAGAATTCCTCCCAGCCTCAAGTTTCAGAGGCACTGACTAAAGAATTACAGAATCTGTTAACGGCACGGTAGGAATTCATCCACATAATAAAGTTTCCTTTCTGTCATTTGATGTAAAAGTCCCAGTGAGTCTGGTAAAACTAGTTAGTTGGCCATGCAGCTCCCAGATTTGGCTTCCCCAGGCAGCCAGCCTCTGTGATGGAACAGAGTGTGCCGGGCGTCTTCACACAGCGTAAGAGACCACTCACTCTGTACCCGTGACCGTGTACGACAATCAGGAAGGGAAGCAAGGCTCAGTTCTGCTTCAAGCAGCGACATGGGCTTCACAAAATCAATGCAGGGGCTGCGGAGCTGCTTCCCTCCCTCTTCTGACAGCTGGGCGGTGGACGGACCCGAGCCACGGCCAGGGAAGCCGGCAATGCAGATTCTCAGGCCGAGAGGGACAAGGCGTCCGCTGGCATCCAGAGAAGTGGCAGAAACAGGCCCAGAAAGCAAGGCAGCCAGAGAGCCTTTCCACACAATGGCAGAAGAGTGCTCTCCTGTGAGCCTCCCCGCCGCAGGGGGATACGGGGCAACAGTCGCTCCATGGGCAGACGACACCACCACACAGTCACCTGCACTTCACCTGACTTGATACACATACAAGTAAAGCTCTGCTCGCTGACCTCAAAATGATTACACAGAAATTACATAATTCTGTATAGTCTTTGTTTAAAGAACAGCTAATATATTTTAAGTTTGGTAACTTTTTTTTTTGAGACAAGTTCTCTCTACGTAGACCAGGCTGGCCTCAAACCTGCAGTGATCCTCCTGCCTCAGCCTGCCTAGTGCTGCGATCATAGGTCTAAACCACTGTGCCTGGCAGGTAACTTTTTAAAACAGGCTTTGCTACTTAGGATAAGCTTCAGTAGTGTGAGAAATTAGGATAATTTAAAACTCTACATTGGCTACTGTTCCGTACGAACGATGAGATAGCTGACAATTCTGCACCAATGATATTCTGTGTCTGTTCCTAGACTCACTGGAATGGCAGGGCATGTAAGCATGTGATAGCATTTAACATGGGGACCTACTCCAGCGACGGCTTTGTAAGGAAAACACAAACCCTCTCTGAGGAGCTTGCAATTTATGTTTCAACTACCCATCAACTCTCTTATGCGAAAAGTAACATGCTAGCTGGGCATGGCGGCATATGCCTGTAATCCCAGCGCTTAAGGAGGCTGAAGCAGGAGAATCCCAAATTTAGGTCCAGAGTGGGCAACTTAACAACTGTGGGAAACCCTGTCTCCTGTTTCAATATAAAAAAAGAAAGGGCTGGGAAAGGAGCGGTAGAACAAGCCCACACTGAGGGCAGGGCGAACCCTGCCTGCAGAGCAGAGTTCGGGGCTCAGTGGGGCGGTACCTTCCCACAGCTGCAGGCTCTGCGGGGCCACCGAAGGCCAGATGACCAGGTTGTTGGCCTCGAACAGCGGGTTGGTGAACTGACTCAGCTCGCTGGGCCGGTTGACCCAGGACCACAATGACATCGTCTTCTGCTGCAGCTTCAGCTTGCACCTGCTCAAGAAAGAAAACTGCCGTTCATGTGGTGGATACGACACCTGCACATCGGCCTCTCGATTAAGCTCCCTGGACTGGTGCACTTCTTTTCTGGGGGACCAAATACAAAGCACAAGAGTTTTAGCAGAGAAACCAAGTGCTGTAAAATATTTGTCAGTCATCCTTAAAACTCTCACCAACTACAAACACAGAGGCTGCCTTACAGGTGATGATAGATCTTAATCTAGAGCAGGGCTGGCAAATCTATGGTACGTGTGCCACAGCGGGCCGTTTTTCGTTTTGTTTTTCCCATACTGGGGATCGAACTCAGGACCTTAGGCTTGAGAGGCAGGCATAGACATCGAGCTAAATCCTTGGCCCCTACAGGGGGCTGTTTGTATCACTTAGCACTCTAAAAGGTTCCACATCATGAATAGAGAGAATATCCAAAAGGCTTTTGTTGGATATTGTGTTTTAATTTAAAATAGCTCATTATAAAAAGCTTTCTAACTTTTGTTTCTGAGATGACTAGTGGAGAGTCACACAAATTATATGCATCTTCTTAAAGATGGAAGTTGAAGAAATCTCAAAACATTTTTGAGACTTTCTTAGCTTTTAGGAAAAATAAATGCCATATGAAACATAAACTGTCAAAGGTTAAAAATACATCTTAGTGTGAAGATGAATTTAATCTACATCCCTGAATAATGAACTACGTTCATAGTAATCCTGATAATAAACTGTAAAAGTCTTTGTCACAGAATAAGCTATTGGGAAGGAAAGTGGACTGTGGACTGTCATATTTTAGAAAAAGTAAATTTTAACAAAGATCGAAAGGTTGCCTGTGGTGAATCTTATATTAAATAAAAACGTACCACATTAAATTTTCACAGGATTCTGTTTAAACAGAAGTCTTCCTGGAGTCAGTTTTTTTCCCCAGAAATAATTTATGTATAGGCTGCACCCAGGCCCATCCCCTCCTCGCTCCTTCCTCATCATGAGCTGACAGACTGGTCTGTTCCAGCACAGCCTCCTGTGTCACCCCCACCCTGACACAGGACACCGTGAGCCAGTCAGGGACGGCCCAGAAACCTCAAGGCAAAAGAACCCTTTTCTCTTCATAAGTTAATTACTGGAAACCTTGGCCATCGCTTCTGTTCACAAACAATTTGGTTCACAAACAAAAGAGTTCAGCGAAACTTTGCTTCCCTTCACAAGCTGCACATGGGTGACAAACATGACAAGGCCATCTTCCCCACACAAACAAATGCAGCCATCTTCTCCAAAGCTGTAAACCAAATTAAATTGTAAGCCAAGGTCACTGTAATGGTTACAGTGCGGGAAGCCAACTGACAGGTGGACAGGTTCACGGTTCCCTCACACTCAGAGGAAGCAGTGTGCCAGCAAGGGTACGTCTGAAAGCATTCCTCAAAAATCAGGAATAAGAAAAGGCCACTTCTGTTCAACACAGTACTTGAAGTGTCAGCCACAGCCATTAGGCAAGAGAAAGAAAGGGCAGAGAAACAAGTAAAGATGGAAGAAGTCAAATTACTCCTGTTTGCAGATGCTATAATCCTTTCTACAAGACTCTTAAAAACACCAGAAAAATTTTAGATCTGCTGAACAGATTCAGCAAAGTGGAAGGATATAAGATCAACATAGAAAGGTCGATAGCCTTTCTACACAGCAATAATGAACCTGCTCAGAAAGAAATCAAGAAGACAATTCCATTCACAGGAGCAAAAACAAAACAAAACAAATTTTAGGAATAAACCTAATCAAGGAAGTTAAAGACCTCTGCAATGAAAATTAGAGAACACTGAAAAAAAAAAAAATGAAGACACTACAAGATGGAAAGCCCTCCATGCTCATGGATAGGCAGAATTAATATTGCTAAAATGGGCGTATTACCAAAGGAAATCCACAGAGTCAGTGCAATCCTCATGAAGACACCAGTGCCATATTTCACAGAACTAGAAAAAACAACACTAAAATGTATATGGAAGCACAAAAGACCTAGAATAGCCAAAGCAGTCCTAAGCAAAAAGAACGGGGCTGGAGGGATCAAAATCTCCAATTTCAAAATACACTACAAAGCCACGGGAACTCATGGTATGAGCACAAAAACAGAAACAAGGAATAGACCAAGGGAACAGAAGACCCATAAACCCACACAACTACAGCCATCCGACCGCTGGCAAGGGGGGCCAAAGTGAATCTTGGAGAAAGCTCTTTTCAAATGGTGCAGAGAGGACTGGATTTCCTTATGTGGAAATGGAAACTAGAACATTCTCTCAACCAATTCAAAATTCAAAATTCTCAAAACCAATTCAAAATTGACCAAAGACCGGAAACTTTGAAAATCCTACAAGAAAACAGGGAACAATTAAAATCGTAGGTACAGGCAAAGACTTCCTCCACCAGTACAGGAGAAAAGAGCAAGAATCCACAAATGGGACTACTTGAAATTAAAAGGCTTCTGCACAGCAAATGGGAAAATCAACAGAATAAAAAGACAGCTTATAGAATAGGGGATCAGGCTAAAGAGTACAAGCAAATACTGCACAGATTCTATATATTATATAGATTAATTTGGTGCATATCTATAAAACATGTGTTTTTGTTTTTTGCTTCTTTGCAGTGCTGGGGATGGAACCCAGGGCCTCACACAGCATGTGCTTACGTCCAGTCCCTGATTTTGACCTAAAAGAATAAAGTCAAGGGTACCCTCTCCTCCAGAATGAGATTGGCTTATAATAAGGCTATAGTTCATGTAATTTAATTCATGCCTCACTGTAGTGTCTACCTTCATATAAGTAACATTAGCACAGACTCACATCTAAAGCCACTGAAGTTAATCATAAAATGTCCCTATGTGAGCAGTGTACCCACCTTTCACCTTCATTGTTGCCCAGAAAAGTTCCAAACTGGGAGGCACAAGCGTGCTCAAAGAGCACGATGAGGAAACGCTCATTAAACTCAAAGGAGCACGGGAACTGACGGAGTATCTGCCACACACAGTCCAAGAAGAGAAGAAACACAGGCGCCTCCCACTTCTGCTTGCTGCTGCAGTAGGCTGACTGCGCACAGCGCTGCTGGAACGGGTGACCGGCCTAGGGGAGAAGAGGGAGACGTGACTGTCGCACCCCAGGAGGCTACCGCGCAGCGCACGCCACAGACTCCACGTCACAGCGTTACGATGACACCGTGCTAACTGGAGCATCACAGCACAGGGCAGCTCCTGCTCAGATGAATTACTTCTTGGTTTACAATGAGTACTTTCGGCCGGGTGTGGTGGTACACGCCTGTAATTCCAGCACTCGGGAGGCTGAGGCAGGAGGATGCTGTGACTGTGAGTTCGAGACCAGCCGGAACTACATAGTGAGTTCCAGGTCAGTCTCACTACATAGTGAGACCCTGCCCCACAAAACAAACAAACAAACAAACAAACAAAAAAACAATGAGTACTTTCAGCAACTAAGGAAAAAGACCAGTTCCGGATCCTTGCCCGGGCTGTGCAGTCAAGACTGCCTCTGGTCCAGGAGTGAAAGAGTAGAGAACGTAACAAATGATAAAGGTGTAAAAACAAACCTTCGAGATCTGTAAAATTTGGAGTAGGGTCAAAGAACATAAGCTCTTGGGTATAAAACAAAGAACAACCATCACCTGTACTCATCAGGAGCCATCTGCACTGCGAGCTACAAGCTACGTCACCCTCATCACGAACACAGACAATCACGGTGCTTGGCAGGCCAACTGCATGAGCCAGTTTGGGGATCAAAGGAAGAGATCTTAAAGAATACTGGACTTTTGTATTAGAGATAAAGTTGTCCTTAATTATCGTCTTCTTGCCCTTCAAAGCCGCAAGAGACTACACCTTCCACTTCAAGTAAATTTACGCGCCCAGAACCCAAATACGGAGCCTGCCACGAGTCACTCTCAGCCCACAGGCCTGCTTTGTCCCTGAGGCCTTATTCTACTTACTTGGACAGATAGAGCCCTGACAAGTCTCTAGTGGCTAATGGATGCAGATCTGGACAAGTATGAAATGGGATATATAATTAGGTCAAGCACACTCTACTATTTTTCTACTATGGATCATGAGAAATGCAGCTGAGTGGACGTGCACCAGACACGGAAGGCAGATGGGGTAGATCTGACAGCACTAACACAAGCAACTCTGCATCAGACTGGAGGGGCCAGAAGTGGACATATCTATCTCCCAACGTATATCTGCACATTTGCTTTTAATCACAATCATTTACTGAGTTACAAAGTGAAAATACACTCCTAAGTTAATCTGTGACTTGGAGTACTTCAATCTATGTTTATTTTAGTAGTCATGCAGCAGTATATGACAGAACCATGCTGTCCTAGGGATGAAGAGCTGACAGGGCACCTGACACTGCTCTTGTGTGTGTGCGGGGGTGTGGGTACCAGTCCAGGAAACAGGATGTGAAGGGAAGGGATCAATGTCATCCGTGAAGGAAACTAAGGTCTCAAAGACTTTAGGACAGCGGTGATATTTAGCCGGATCTTAAGGGATGACAAGGACTTTACCTGCTTAGGGACAGAAGAGGATGCACATGAGGAGTGAAGGGCAGCACGTGCTTAGGTACATGTGGTTACAGCCCCTGCCCACCCTGCCCTTTCCCGACTAGCTAACCCCATCAACACTAAGCTCCTTGGAGACAGACTATGTTTTACATTCTTCATATTTCTTCCATATGTAACAAGGGATGGGTAACCCTCGCCTAAAATGCTTGGGACCAGAAGTGCTATGCAGTTCAGATTGTTTTGGTATCTTGGAATATGTTCATATACATAATGAGGTATCTTGGGGATGAGACCCAAGCCTCGACACAAATTAAAAGGCAGCCCAGCAATGGAAGGAATCAGCAGAATAAAAAGATAGCTTACAGAATGGGAGATCAGGCTAGCGAGTGTGAACAAATAAATACTTTAAAGCATTTGCAATTCCTTAAGTTTCTTCTATGCTTTATACATAGAACCCGAAGGTGACGTTGCACAATGTCTGCCGTGCACTGGCATGTGACTGTAACATGGCACGTGAGGTCAAGCACTGGCTCTCAGAGAACTTCAGATTTCAGAGCATTCTGCATTTTCAGAGCAGGGATGCTCAGCCTGAACAGCTAACAGAAGGCTTGCAAGTGGACGAGGTGCTAAATATAAGCAAAGAGAAATCTAGAAATTGAGAGGCAGTGAAGTTTACAAACATGTAACAATGGAAAGAGAATTTACTGGCCCACTGAAAATTAAACATAGAATTTAAAATTTCATGCATGATGGCAGCTGCTGCAAGCAGGACAGCAGCACCAGTGACCGCAGCTCCTCTCCCATCAGTAGCTCCCCTCACCTGGAGCCACTCTCTCTCCACCAGGGCCTCAAAGCCCCGGATGGTTCTGCTCCTTGGGTCCAAGATGATCTGGGCCAGGGAGGTCACCTGCAGAGTGGAGTCTGTTCCTTCCGTCCCATGGATCAGTATGGATGCACCTTCCCTGGTAGGAAAATCCAGGGCACAAGTGGGACACCGTCAATGACCTCTGTTCAAGAAAGCATTTATCGAGTGTGGTGTTTCAGGCCCCTGCATCTCTCCTGTCCTTCAGGGGCTGGAGTCTAAGCAAGGCTCTGGGTGGATGAGAGGTTTTCTTGGGAAAAGATAACACTAGTGACCCCCAATCTTACATGGTAGAAATCTCATTCATAGGAATAGCTATTCTACTGCTAAGCGATCTTTTTTACTCTATCACCTGCTGGAAAATAAAGCTTTCATGACATTGTTTGCCTTTGATTCCGAAGACAGAAATGATTTATTGACTAAGTGAACATTTCCCAACAGTGATAAAATGTGAGTCAAACATGCAATTTAAAAATTTTCAAGTTATTACATAAAAATTAAAAAGTGATATTTTAATGCATTTTATTTAACTTAGCATATTAAAAATATTTCAACATGCAATAAATATAAAATTATTTCTGAGATCAAAAAATCTCATGCAGTTACAACAAATTTCACAGCACTTTTCTGCTCAATTTTCTATCCCTTGAAAAATCAGTCAAAAGCAGTTTTTGTGAGAGCAGGCACTTAACTTTTTTGCCTTACTAGTTGAGTAAAGCCTTTCTCATCAAACCTACAAACACCCACTAAAATTATTTTCCATCAGCTGGCTAAAATGATGCCTTCATAAACTGTAATGGATCTAAGAAAAAAGTCCTAAACAACACTTTTAGAAACATGGGAACAGAAACAAAACAAAACAAAACAAAAAGTCAATCTAGAAGTTAGTGGCAATGACACCACTGTCCTACAAGACTCGAGGACCCAAGGCCCACTGTTCTGCAGAGAATGGAAGAAAACACTGAGGGAGATTAACTGCAGTCCTCATTCTCTTGTTCTACCCTTTTTATTGAAAAACAGTAAAGAAATTTTTGGAAAGGAGAAATTTCATGTTTGATAACTACTGTCAATTTTTCCCATGTGCATATATACTTTACATAGTTAGAAAGTAATTCCTATATTAATGACTGCATAATATTCTACTATTAAGTGATGAACTATAATTTTCTTAATCCCGTAGTTGGATATTTAGGATATAGAAAAAAACAATTTTTACTACAAAGTAAAAGATGTACTTAATTTGCTTTTTGTCTTCTGCTAAATTACTTGGGAGTTATTAATTGGAAAATAACAGACTCCCCAAAGTTCACAGAAGGTTAGTGATTCTACTCTTAGGGTAAAATCTAATGACCACACTAACGAGAGTGAGCAAATAAAGTTTCTCTATATGGCTTACCCTGAATTTAATTAATTTAAGGTCTGCTTTTACAGTTTTAGCAATTAATTATTAGGCCAAAATTTTATGAAGGTATAAATAACAAGCTAATGTGTATCAGAAATTTTCAGGGAACCCTAAGCCAAGTGGAAGTCCCCACTTGCTGAAGGTGGCCAGCCCAAACTCAATACAGCTATGGGGTCTCCCTGATCTGTATCATCTTGTTATTGTAGCTGAAAAAGTAGACAAGGTGATGATGCATGTTTATTACAATTTGCATTGCATAAGAAGACAGAAACCTCTCACTCATAATGTAAGGAGAAATCCAGTAGATTTAGGCGATAAAAACAAAGCCCTCAATAGTAGCACGTCATCATTCTGCATTATTGATCTGTCTCCTACAGAACCTCAACCTTTAATTTCCACATTTCACTGGCTAAATGAGTTGTAGCTAACCCTGAAACAACAGTGACAGGGGCAATCCTGACCCCATGATCTCTTCCTGTCCTTCCTGCTGTGGCTAACTTACCTTGGGGTCTTACACAGTCCAGTGCATCATCAGTTTCTCTCTGGCCATGAAATATTGCACACATATCTCCCCACTGTGGAGGCACCAATAAGATGAGACGAAGTCTCAAAGAAAAGTGCTACCTGACTAGGTAGTGACAATACTTATACCCATCTACAGTTTCAGTGGAAATCCCCTTCTTAAAAAGGGCATTCAAAGCTTCTGCAATAATTTCTACCACGCCTTCTGCCTCTGTTCGTCTTCTGCCTCAAGTCTTAAGGATTTGCAACCTTTACCTGAGTGAACAAACTAAAATTACTTCATATTCTTCACATCCTGTTTTCTCAACTTGAGATCCAGATATCGGGCCAGGGATAAAAAACAAAACAAAACAAAACAACCCACCAGACATAACCACATGTCAAGGGGATTGTAATAATGTATCTGAGCGATGGGAGAAGACCTTGTTACTGTGTAACAAAACCACATCTCCTTTCTATGGGGCAAGAATATGGAGATAAGTTAAGTTCTTTGAGAAGAAATAAAACTTCCTTTAATTCTTGTTCAGTGTAAGGAATGGAAAATTGGTGAATTCACAATTTAAGGATTTTACGAGAAGAAATAGGTCCTTTAGTAACTTTAAAAAATCGTGTCACAGAGGACATGTGTATATATGTGGTTCGTTCATTAACAGACATTAATTCTCCATAAATGCCAGACTCTATGCATTCCCTCAGTAACCGAACGGTATTCACTCGCTTACACAGAAATTGTTAAAGTGGCCTGAACACAGCTACACTGTAGGCACAGACCACAGCCACGTGTCTGGGTGAAAAGGAACCCTGCTGAGAAAGGCCAGGGCGGTACCTGTCGATACACTGCGCTGCCAGGCAGGCGGTCGTCAGGATCTCTTTGACGTGGGTCAGCCAGTTGGAGGCCTCCAGCTTACTGAGCCAGCGGTCCATGTTATGCGTTTGGTCGTTACAGGCTTCCACGAGTTTGATTAAGCTCTCCTGAAGAACGTGGTATCTTTTAAAAACAAGAAGGGAAAGCAAAAGAGAAAAAAAGAAAACATGAAATAGAAGATACCTACAGGCACTGGTAGTTCAACACAGTGTATCACTACTCAGGAAACCGGAGACTAATCACTGAAAAATGAACAAAGGCTGCAGCAAAGATGCCTCAAGTGACTGTCACAGCCAGGTGTCCACCTGCATAGCTGAGATGCAGCTCACACACAGCCCGCAGCCCGCCGGGCCCAGGCAGAGCGGCACTCACCGCTCAAGCCCACCTCGTCCTCCGCAGGGCTCCCCACAACCCCAGCCTTCCTTCCGGGGCATCTGTTTAAAGTGAAACCCGCGATGATTTAGGTGAAACAAACAGGATGAGAAAATGGCTGGGTACAGGGAGAAATTCAACCTTGGAGCTTTTCTGTTTAGGAAGATTATATGCAGCAAATCTGCTCCATCTGTTTGTCAGCCCCTGATCTGCAGTTGGAGGAGCAGACGTGGTGGTGATGGATCTCAGAGTCAAAGCGGAGAAAGACTGCTATTTATTTACTAAAACCTGTCCCGGGTGTCCAAGAGAAGTTTTGTTTTTATTTTGGGTTTTTTTTCTTTTTTTCTTACCTTATAAGATACCATGAGAGTTAGTCTTTTAAAAAGATAATCAAAATTGAGAAACATATAGCTAGACTGAATTTTTAAAAAGACAGAAGACTCAAATGAGAAGTGAAAAAAGAAACATTACAACTGATAACACAGAAATACAAAGGATGTAAGAGACTTCTATGAAAAATTATACAACAACAAATTGGGTAACCTAGGAAGAAATGGATGAATTCCTAGAAGCCCAGAATCTACCAAGAATGAATCATGAAGAGATAGAAAATCTGAACATACCAATAATGAGTAGATTGAATCAGTAATTTAAAGAAAAACTCCTCTCAAAGAGAAGATGGTACGTTCATGACTGCAATCTACCAAACATTTAAAGAATTAATACCAACTCTTCTCAAAGTCTTCCCAAAAACTGAAGAGGAGGGAATGCTTCCAAATTCATTTACTAGACCAGCACTGCCCTGATACCAAAGGCAGACGCTCACATTATCACAAGCCAATGTAAACGATGCACACAGATGCAACAGTCATCAACAAAGCACCAGCAAACCAAATCCAACTGAACAGTAAAAGGATTATGACCATGATCACGTGGGATTTATCCTTCCTATGCAAGGATGATTCAACATACAGAAAAATGTCATAAACCATATGATAGAATGAAAGCAAAAAAGTGGTCATCTCAATAGATATAGAAAATGAGTTGACAAAATTCAGCATCCTCTCACGAACACACATCAACCCAGTAAAGACAAATCCACAGTCAATGTCACACTCAACAGCAAAGAGGTGAAAGCTTTTCCTGCTCTCACTACTTCTACTCAGTAATGTACCGAAGTCCTAGCCAGAGCAACTGGGTAACAGAAAGAAAGAAAAAACATACAAGTAATGAAGGAGAAGTTAAATGGCCTGTTTGCAAATGACATGATCTTATATATAGAAAACTAAACACTACACACACACACACACACACACACACACACACACACCACACCCCTGCTAGAAATAACAAATGAATTCAGAAAAGTTGCAAAATACAAATCTACATATAAAAATCATGAGCATCCCTATATAATAACAATGAACTACCCGAAAAAGAAATCGCAAAAATCCCACTTACAATAGTAATGCAAGGAATAAATAAAATACTTGGGAGTAATGTAACCAAGATAGTGAAAGACTTACACACTGAAACTATAAACCACTAAAAAAAATTGAAGGACACAAATAAATTGAAAGGCATCTTGTGTTCATGGGTTGAAAACATATTATTAAAATACCCATACTATCCAAAGCAATCTACAAATTCAGCAAACTCTCAAACAAAATTCCAATGAGTCTTCAAAGAAATAGAATAAAATCCTAAAATGTGTATGGGACTACACACACACAAAAAAATAACCAAAGCAATCTTGAGTAAAAGTAATAAAGCTGAGAGTACCACACTAGCTGATTTTAAAATATACTACAAAGCTACAGTGATCGAAATCACATGGTAATGGCATTAAAACAGACATATCAACCATAGGAATAAAACAGAGATCCCAGAAATAAATCCACACCCTTACAGTCCAGTGATCTTTGAAACAGGTGACAAGAACACACATTGAGAAAAGGACAGGTCTTTTAAAATAAATAATGGTAACAAAGAAGCTAAATCACAACCTTACATAATATACAAAACCAACCCAAAATAGGTTAGAGACTTGAAGGTAAGACATGAAACTGTAATACCATTAGAAGAAAACATATGGGGAAAACTGCCTGACATTATTCTGGACAAAGATTGTTTGGATATGTCAAAAGCAAGCACAAGCAACAAAAGCAAAAAAATAGGCTTCTGAAGAGCAAAGGAAACGATCAAGAGGGTAAAGAAAACACTTGCAGAAAGGGAGAAAATAGAATACATTAAATAAGGAATAAACATCCAAACTATATAAAGGACTCAAAACAACTCAATAGTAAGAAAACAACATAAAAAAGGGGGCAGAGTACCTGAAATTGACATTTCTCAAAAGAAGACAAACATGGTTAATCGGTACATCAAAAGATACTCAGCATAGTTAATTATCTGGGAAATGTAAATTAAAGCCACAACAAGATATCACCTTCTGCCTAATTAGAACAGCTATTATCAAAAAGATAAGTGTTGGTCTAGAGGAGATTTAGCTCAGTAGTTCGGCCTCCTGACTCAAAAGCACAAGGTCCCAAGTTCAATCCCCGGTACCAAAAAAAAAAGGTGTTGGTAAAGGATGTGGAGAACAGGGACTCCTTACTGTCTGCAGGAGTACCAACTAGTACAACCACTAGGGAAAACTGTTTGACAGTTCCCAATACACCAAAAAATAGAATTTCCATGCGAGCAAGCAATCCCACTTCTGGGTATACCCAAGGGGGAAGGAAAGAGGATCTCAAACAGGCATCGTACTCCCAAGGTCACCGTGGTATTATTTGCAAGAGCGAACATATGCAGTCAATCTAAGCATCCATCAACAGATGAACGGGGAAAGAAAATGGAGTACATATCTGCACTGGAATCTTAACGCAGCCTTAACAGAGAAGGAAAGTGTGCCATTTGCAACTACACAGACAGGCCTGGAAGATGTTGGAGTTAGTGAAGTAAGCCAGAAGCAGAAAGGTAAATACTGCACAGTCACACTTTTATGTGGGATCTACAAAGACAAACTCAGAGAAGCAGAAAGTAGAATGGTGGTTACCAGGGAAGGGGGCAGGCATGGAGGCGGGCAAGTGTTGGTCGAAGGGTACAAAGCTGCAGTCCCTCAGGAGTGCGTTCTGGAGCTGGGTCTACAGCATGGTGACTACAGCTAGAAATAATGTACCATGTACCTGAAAACTGCTAAGGCCTGGCATGGGCGGGCACGCCTGTAATTTCAGCACTTGGGAAGTTAAGGCAGGAGGGCCACCGTGAGTTGGAGGCCAGCCTGGGGTATATAGTAAGTCCAGGGCCAGCATGAACTACCTAGTAAGACCGTCTCAAAAAAAGAAAGAAAGAAAGTAGATCTTAGATGTTCTCACTCCAAAAAATAAGTATGTGAGATGGTGCACTTTTATGAGATTGTTTTATTCATTGCACAATGTAGAGGCTGTCAAAACTGCACATTAATTGCCATAATATATGCAATTGTTGTCAATTAAGCCTAAATAGAGCTGACCCCCCCAAAAAACAATGAGAGTTAGCCAGCCAATTACTGACCCCAAACGAATATGCAGGTCTCACTTGTGATGTCTGTACCCTAAGGACACGTTCACTGCTATTGGTTTCCAGGGGAGTCAGGTCATCTCTCGTCTCACCTCTCGATGGATTTGTGAATCCTCCGCCACTGGGGGTAATGAGCTTCCTGCTCAAAGCCGCCTCCTTTGGCTCTAGCTTGCTGGGCCACGTTTAGAGACCTGGTATCAATGATGTAGCCACGCTTGCCTGCCCTGAGGGTAGCATTTATCAACTTCTCGTCTTCCTTGCACCTTCTCCCATTTGTACCAGTGAGTGGCTGGCCGCTCCGCATAATTACCTAGAAGCACAATATTCAGACAGTTTAATAACAGTGGCTGTTTAAAGTTCTGAAAACAGGGCCAGAGATTTAGCTCAGTGGTTCTGCTGCCTGCTTCGTAAGCACGAAGACCCAAGTTCAATCCCCGGTACCTGCCCACTCCCCCACAAAAGTTCTGAAAACAGAAAGGGGAATAGAAAATCTTGAAAACAATTTGGAATAGATCTTTACAGGAAGAAATCTTTAAACACAGTAACAACAGTTAATTTTCACTTTTCCACAATTTTTCATCTTGCTATCTCAAGTACCAAGAAAATTATATTCCGTCTTTAAGAAGAAATATAATTCAGCTAGGCCACGAATGGAAACAACTGGTAGGCCTGGCCCTGTAATGAAGATAGTGATGCCTTGATTTTGTGGGAGAGTAAACTATCCCACTCCAAATAAACTGCAGACCTCTGTGTACATAGAAATGGCTCTGAAAAGTCATCTGTTGGCCAAGTGCAATGTCACACACCTGAATCCCAGCTACTTTGGTGGCTGAGGCAGGAGGATGGTAAGTTTAAGGCGAGGCTGGGCAATTTAGGGAGATCCTGTCTCAAAGTAAGTTTTAAAAAGGCCTGGGGATATGGCTCTGTGACAGAGTGCAAGGCCCTAGGTTCAATTCCCAGTATGTGGAGAAACCTGTAAAAAGCTGACCCTTTCTCTGTAAAAAGAAATGTCTGTCCACCATCAGTGAACACAGTGATACAGGCAGGGGCTTTTTAGTGGGTGCCCCTGCCAGCCCCCTTCTGCCTCGAAGCAGGAGGGGCCTGACAGCTGGCACAGAGAGAGGTGGCCACAGGTGGCTGTCACCTGGGAGACTTCCCCTCATACGAGCCAACCCTGCTTGCAGTGTCCACCCTCCAACCTCCCCCAGTCTAGCTGCATCCGTCCCCAGAAGCCTACGCCTTCTCCGTTGTGCTCCACCTAAGGCTCAGCCACCTTGCAGCTCTGGGAGCCTCACATGACTGTGCTCAGGCAGATGACAACATTTCTAAGTTGTTTTCATTTCATTATTTGACAAACATCAACAAACCTTCAGGAAAAACAGTAAGTGTAAGACTTCCCTCCAATCTCAACTGCATATACATAGGGTTGGTTGTTTTTTACAAGGATTATAAAGATAAAAGGCTCCAAGCACAAAATCAGAAGGTCAGATGGGGAATAATTTTCAGTTTCTGGAAACCTGTTTGTCTGGTACTTATTCTTCAGTGACTGACCCTCTACCATCCTTCCCTGTATTCTAGGACTTAACCACTCATCTCCAAGGACCACCAGCTACACATTTTTAAAGGTTTGCTTTCAAAATTTTTCCCAAGAAATCAGTATCTCTCATATTAATCTCTTCCCTGGTGAATGGTTCAGTTATTTCAAAGCAGCAGATCTGTAAAAATGTTTACCCTAAATATCCTTTTTTGCATATCATCAAGGGGAAAGGAAAATAGAAGACAGCTGTAATTAGCCATGAATTCGTTATTAGTCTCAAAACGAGAGGCAGAATTTACTGACTGGGAGAAAATGAGAAGGGAAAGTAACTTAGAAACTATTTAAAAAACTAACACTCCAAAGCCATTGCCTATTCCATCCCAACTTTCATATTTTCTGAAGTAAATGACAGGTACCACTCTCTTCTTTTGAAAACAGAAACACCTGCTCAATGGGCCTTTCCTACAAACAGAAACTTGGTGGGAAGGGTTAAAGCACTTCACCCATAGCCGGGGCAGAGAAATTTCTCATTTTTCTACCTTAACAATGTCGGTGCAGACATCAAATCAACACTGGTTTTCTTTGCACTGCATCCTGAAGGCAAATCTATTTGTGCTTTCCTAAAGTCTAGCAGCTTGCAGAAAGAATCCGGTTGCATCCTCATCGGAGAAAACATCTTCATCCTCATCCCCTGGAGTTTCCAGGAAGGAAATCCTGGCGGGCGACTTGGACAATCAGCTCCGGGAACCGGATGGCAGAGAAGGGACGTTCCTGAAAGATCCCGTGCGAGCCCCTCGGCCCAGGCAGGAGTCCCGCACACTTACCATTCCATTTTTTTTGTAATAATAGCTTAGCACTGGGAAGCGCCCTCCATGCCGAAATGAAGCTACTTTCCGAAGAGCTTCATCATCGATGGATTTGGGCACGATGACAATTGGTGGGTACGAAGGACAGACAGCAAATTCCTTATTGATATAGCTTAGCCTCCATTCACTGGTCTGGAAAATACAAAACACTTCAGAGCTAAGAAAATACCTTAATGTTGCAAAAATAATCTGAAAAAGTTTAAAAGGCCTGAAAGAACACTTTTCACAAATGAGAAGCCATGTCTCAGGGATCTAACTGAAGGAGCCGTACCTTGTCCTTAACACTCCAGAGACAAGAAGGCCAGCTTCCCACACTGCTAGGTACGCTAGAAAGTTCCTAGAAAGCTCTTCCTCACATTGAGCAAAACCCATTGTTCTGCAACTTCCTCTATCAGTTTTTTATTTAACCATGATTCCAGACAACACAGCTTCAGTTCCCGACACCGTATTAAGTATCTGACGGATATTTCCCCTGAAGTCTTCTATTCACCACATAGAATATATCAAGTTTACCGTGGCCAACATCATCTTATTTGTCCCTTTCTGGGGCCGTCCAGTTTGTTCACAGTCTTCTTAAAACAGATCACAGGAAGACTGTGATACGCCAAATAGTGCTTACATACAATGGACTGAAACAGAGCTACCACCTGTATCAAGTAAGGCTGGTAACATCTTCTTTAAATATTAGGTCTTCTTCCTTTATTATCCGCGCGTGTCTCTGACCTCTCTTCTCAACACCACACGTCTTTTGGAGATGTGAGAGACAGGGTTGGCTATAGTTATAATTAGTTTTTCAGTTAGTGCATAGCACAGGGGGCTGACTTGAACAATGACTTGTAGATGAAAAGACAGGCTTACTTTTGCACCTGATTCCAAGATAAACCATGGGCAGGTAATCTGTACAAACATTTTTTTGGCTACCAAGCAGATCGCCCAGACATCTCCTTTCCTGATACCCTGGCTATTATCTTCCCAACTAGGAAATAACCTAGATTCCTCTATGGTAGTTCTTATGCAGTAGCTATAAGAAAATAGCATCATGCATCTGAGAATGTTCACAATGCAATTTTTAAGGCCAAAAAAACCCTAGTGATATAAATATAGGTTGAAATTATGAACTAAATAAAAATGGTTCTTATGTAATATAACATTCCCTTTCCTTTTTCACTTGGCTGCCGTGGCCAGCTTTGCTCCTTGAATTCCTTGGTACCCTGATCCCGACCTCTTGATTATCTCAGTGCCCACATAAAGAAGTATGATGGAAGAAGAAACAAAAAAGAAAAAAAAAACAGGCAAAACCAAGACAGAAAATCTGGTTCTAGTAACTTAATTTTGGCAAGCCAAACTGTGGACAAGCAGAATTTAACACACAGGATGCGCTGGGTGGTTCTCTACGCAGTCTCAGGCACACTGCGGGTACAGCGCACTTTCTAAGGGTGGCTCAGAACCCAATTGCTACATACAAAATTGTTCGTAAGGCGACATTTAAAAATACTCAATAATTAACATGTACTTTCCCAGGACTATCTTTACGCAGATCTTAATGTCTTACAATATAATCTCCAAAGTTTAAAAAGTAGCATTGGGCATATATTAATCTAATAGAAGAAAAAGCATTTTGGCTGCAGAACTGACAGGTGATATATACTTCTTTGGGAAACAGATAAATCAGCTGCAGCTTATGCTCTTCTAAGGGAAGTGATCATTTTCACAAGGACCGTAAGGGGTTGGGTAATTTCTCTACCATGGGTAATAAACAATGCTATGATCCGAGAACCCACAGTTCTTGAATGTTACTCACAGCGGAAGAGTAGAGCTCAAACTCTTGCTCGGGGAGGAAGGAATGCCAGCCATCTTCTATCACCTCGAACATTGGCCGGTAGAAGAAGGGGTACATCAGAGTGATGGAGTCCAGGGTAGACAGTGCCTGGGAGCAGAAAGAGAAACAGCACGCCCCAGTGGAATCGCTCTCACTGACGGGGATGGTAAGGATGGGCAGCCTACTGCTCGTGCCGTGCTCGGTACAATTATAGTCTTAGTGGGGCTCAGTTCCATGCTTGTGGCATCAACAAGGCATCTCACACGTAATGTACTTGTAACAAGTATTCTTGGAGTGTAAAAATAAACCGAACACTGCTCACACCTATTCTAGGACAAAGATGAAGTAACTCCCCTTGACACAATTTAATAAAGCTATAAAAGGAGGTCCTAGAATGTCTGGGGGTCGGTCTGAGTACAAGGAGGTTTTGGTTAGTTACAGCTAATCCACTATTAACAAGTACATTACTCAGAGCCAGTGGCTAATAGTAACTATCGAACAACACGATGCAGCCCAGTGGGCAGGAGCCAGACTGCGGGGCTCAAGTTCTAAACCCAGCTGTGCAGCAGCAACTCAGCCACGTAGCTCTCCATGGCTTATTATGCCCCCTTAGGCATAATAGTGCCCTCCGCACAGGGCTCCGGGGAGCGTTAACAGAGATGCCGCATGCAGCAGGATGGGACTGGAGGTGATTTTAGCTGTCACATGGTGCACATGTGCAGAAACCACATCACCGCTACTGCCTCCTTCCTAGAGTGCTCTGCCGGTTGGCGCTTGCATGTGAAAACTGCACTGGCCATGCAAGAGCTAGAGCAAGAACTCTGCGGTCCACAAGTGGGTATAAAAGTATCAGGAACATGTGAATCCTGGGTGACAAACCAGGAAAACCTGACCGTGTGGAACAGAGAGAAGGAACACCTTGCCCTTGCTCAGCAGATTCATCCTGATGACCAGGGGGCATGGAAAAAGGTATTTATACAGATGGGGAAAAAAAGAGGGTACCTGCCCCATTTAGCATAGTTCAAACTGTAGTAACAATGAACCCTCTCTCCTGGCATGGGGAGAAGGTCCTCTGGCAAGGCTCTGAGGGGTGAGTCTACACACAATACAGCTCAGAAGGAAGTCCCTTCCTGCTGGGTCATGGTGGTCAGGCCCATGGAAGTAGGCTGGACATGTCGTTCAGCAGTTGAACAAAAACACCCATGTGAAGTTATTTTTCTATCTGTCTATAAACCATGAACTCCCTGTATAACGCTCACAAAACAGAAAATACGGAGACATGGCTGTGTAACCCATGAAGTGCGTGCATTATTTTTAGCAGCCAATGGCACCAAACAGAAAGGGAAAAGCCAGCATCTGCGTCGCGCTGGGTCAGAACCACCATTTCAAATGCAGCCAGCAACTACTCCATGGGCTCCAGGCATCGATCTCTACTCGTGACCATATTTCATGTCAGTAGAGCAAGGTCTTTTCCTTATGACACATTAATGGTAAAGAACTGAAAACATTTCAATTTTAAAAGGCAGCTGAAACTACAGACAACAAGTTGCATCAGATTTCGCAGTGTAATCTGGAAAACTGAGCACTTGCTGGTTATTCTTCCAATGGGGTTCTAGTCGTGGCAGCAGAATACACTCGGATATATGAACCCGACTGTGGAGACTGCTCAGAGATGAGCGTGGTAGTGCACATCTGCAAGGCACCTACTCAGGAGGTTGAGGCCAGAGAATCCCAAGTTCAAGGCCAGCCCTGGACAACTTACCAAGACCTTGTCTTAAAATAAAAAAGGCTGGAGACGTAGCTCAGTGCAAGGCCCTGGGTTCAATCCCCAGTACTCCCTGCACACATGTACAATCTCTGCCCACACCCTCCCTCTCTCTCAACAATGCTATAAGAGGGATTTATTTATTTTTTCTAATGATATCAGTATGTATAGGGGGCTAGAAGCCAGGAAAAGGCTAGAGGCCAGGTTCACTGTTCATATTTACTATATTATAAAAACACTCAACAAAGAATTCATTTCCTTGGGTCAAAGCAGAGAGCTCTAAGTTCTGGCTTCCATATAATGGGTCATTTGTGAAGAGCTTTGAGTAATTCACACAGCTACTTAGACAACTGACAAGGTAATAAGTGTCAGATGCCCACAAAGCTAAGCAAACACAAGGAGCAAGCCCGTGACGCCTGTGACTTTTTTTTTACCACTGTGCTCCAGCGCAGGCGGCATCTCCAACACCCACAGCTGACATCTCAGACCACCGTGGGTCCAGGGTGCTCCACAGACTGAGGATGGCAGCGTAAGAAACCAACCTCATTAAGGTACACGCCCGCACACACCTCAAGGGCAGGCCTCCTCCCACACCGTGGGACTTCTTCAATTTAACAATCTAGAAGCCACAGTGCTTTTTCATTCATGTTGGCAAATTTGGCCAAATCAATGCCACACGCTACTTTCAAACAACAGCTTTTGTACCACAAACAGCTCGGCCCATCGTCTCATCTTACGTAAAGGGGAGCAAAGGCAGAGAGAAGAAAGTTACTTGCTATTCACTGAGCACCACAACAGTTGTTCCTACTTCTCTGTTTTTGTTTGAAAACCAAACTAAATCCCAGGTACAGAGTTTCAAAGCTTCCTCCCTGTTTAACTGTTGCAGCGCTCACCGCTGAATCAGGGCCCCAGCGACACAGGCTAATCCAGCTCGCTGCCCTGAGCTACCCCACCCCAGCCCCCATCCTTCAACACTGCCTGGGCCGGCGCCTCTGCACTGAGCTGCACCACCTCTCGCTAGCCGGCTAAGTCCCCGGGCTGGGCTGCAGCTGTGATCTTCCCGCCCGAGTCCCTCGGAGGGCTGGGCTACAGGCTACGCAGCCTCTCTGTCTCTGCCTCCTGTCAACAGCTAAGCCTCGGCTTGGCGTTGCTGTTGTTGACATCAGAGCCAGATGAGTCGGTTGCTTTGAGGCAGAAAATGTAAAAATCCATGTGTCTCTATAATTATCTAAAAAATACTGTAAATACAAGGGTATTTGATATAATATAGTGATAACAGTTTAAAATAAAGCAATTTTTAATTTGACAATTTTTAATACCACAATAGCTGAAAACAGGAAAATACCGTGATCTCATCAAATGAATATTTCAACTATCCAAGTTAAATTTCTGTTACGTGTGATCTGAATTGATGCTCGATGTTGTTTATTTAAACGCAAAGCACATATATCCGGCTTTAAGAAAACTGATTAAAAATAAATACGAAGGACCAGGGATTTAGCTCAGTGGCACCACTCTTGCCTTGAAAGCATAAGGTCCTGAGTTTGATCCCTGGTATTGGGGGAAAAAAGTATGAAATTCAAATTTACTAAAAACAAAGACTATAACCACTGGTGGAAGTGCAATCTGCTCCACAGGATGTGGAAAATCCTTACAGCTGAACAGACACTTAGAAATGGCCAAGGTGATAGATTTTATATCATGTGGTTATTTCTGCCACAAGTCTGACCATAAAATTGTACCAAATAACAGAAGGCCTTCGAATGTTAGCTACTATTTGTAAGTATTAAGACAGTGAATTGTGTGTTATATGCATACTTTTGCTACAAAGTCTTACTGTAAAACTGTACCAAATAAATGGTAGAAGGCACTCAAATGGGAGCTATTACATATAGCAACTGACATAAAGGCAAGTAACAGTGTCCTTAATTTACAAAGAATAGGAAACTAACTGTCAGAGAGGTTAAGTATTTATCCATAGTCACAAGCAAGCAGGTAGTGAAATCAAGAAATCAAAGCACATGATCGTCATAGCTGTGTAACCTTAACCTTGCTTCTAGTCAGATGTGTAGGGCTGCAGCATCACAAAAGATTACACTACTGTAGTATGCTCAAGAAAGACACGTCTGCACCCAACTGCTGATCTGGAAGGGAGAGATAGAAACGCTTGCTGGTGATTTTAGTGTCTGAGAAGCCCCCAAATCCGGCAGGAGAGAGTGACCCAAAGGCAGCTTCCCCAGCGCACCAGGAACTGCCCATGACAACAAGGCCAAAGTGCTCTGACTGTACTTCTTTACTGGATTAAAATCCCACAAAGTATGGTATTTGAACAAACCCATTCGAGAAGAAAAAAAATGTTCACAGCTGTCTTTGACACATAGGAAAACACCAAGATTTATACAGTAAACAAGAAGTATGAAGCAAAACTTTCAAGTTTCTCCTAAGAACTTCTTTACTAAATATTCTAATGGTTTTTATAAGTAAATACTTGTAGATACTCAAGTGAAACTATGTCTTCTATTTGACCAATATGAACTCATGAATTCTTATAAAGTCACTGGAATAAAACTCCATGGAATTTTAAGCAGTTCATAGAATTAGAGTTATTCATATAAAACAAGTAATACTAAAAACTGCTAAAGTTAAAAAATAAAGTCCTATTACACTCATACAACGGGAGTCAGGGTGACACTTTCCCTGTCAGTCTTCAAAATCAGAGTCAGAAGACATGACCAAGTATCTAATGAAGACGCATACAAGCTGGTTCGATCAGAACACAACTTTTCTCTGCCATCATATTTTGCCTCCAGAATAATACAAAGAAAAAAAGCATAAAAAACAAAAGGGTTCTTGCACACCAATAATGAATCCACCAAGAAAGAAATCAGGAAAACAATTCCATTCACAATAGCTTCAAAAAAATTAAATATCTAGGAATCAATCTAACCAAGAAGATACAAGACTTCTACAATGAAAATTACAGAACACTGAAGAAAGAAATCAGACCCTAGAAAATGGAAAGACCTCCTTTGTGCATGGACTGGAAGACCAGGTACCATGAAGGTGGCCATTTTACCAAAATCGATCCACGGATTCAATGTGATTATTATTAAAATACCACATCTGTCACAGAACTAGAAAAAAACCTATTCTAACATTCATATGAAATGAGAAAAAAACCCAGAAGAGCCCATGCAATTCTGAGCAAGAAGAGCAATGCCGGAGACAACACAATGGCAGCTACCAAGTTATACTACAAAGTCGTAGCAACAAAAACAGACATATAGACCGTGTACAGATATTCCTCATTTAACAACCCACTGCTTAATGACTGGACTTACAACCCTAGGTGTGCTGTTTGGATTTATGACCTACACTTTTTTCTTTCATACAGTTCTGTACAATCTGTTTATATAGCCTCAATGTCTTTTTTTGTAAAGTACACCTTGTTTAGACAGTACTGTAATTTTTGCTGATTGCACTAGAGTAGTTTTAGGTTGTGCTATGCATTACAGTACTGCATGTAAGGGTTCTGCAAATTAAAGCAAAGTCATCAAGTTGGCATTTCCTTTGAACATTTCTTTGTTCTGAATATTGTAATATACATCCTAAACACAATTCCTCATTAGGCAGCCAATTAATTTATCAACCTACTTGCAGGAACAAAACTTGTTCGTTAAACCAGGAATGTCTGTATTCCTTTATTCTTGAATACAGCATAAGATACACAATCAAACCCATGTACCCAAGCCAACTGATTTCTGAAAAAGGGGCCAAAAACATATACTGGGGAAAAGACAGCCTTTTAAAAGATGGTACTAGGAAACATGCATAAGATTCAAACTAGATCCCTCTCAGCCTGCACTAAAATAAAATTAAAATGGAGCAAAGATTTAGATATAAAACAAGAAACTTTAAGACTGCTGGAAGATAATCCTAGGGAAACACTCGAAGCCACAGACACAGCCAAATGCTTCTTGGATAGAATGCCAACAGCACAGGAAATATCAAGAATCAATAAATGGGATTACATCAAATTAAAAAGCTTCTTCATAGCAAAGGAAACAATCAACAGAGTGAAGAGTCACACAACAGAATGGGAGAAATACTTTGCCAGCTACTATTAACACAGGATTAAGACCCAGAATATATAAAGAACTAAACAATTTAACATCAAAAAACCAAATAGCCCAATTACTAAGTAGGCAATAAACTGAACATACACATCTCGAAAAAGTAGTACAAATGGTCAATAAGTGTATGAAAAAATATTCAACGTGTTTAGCTATTATAGGGAAATGCAAATTAAAACATTGAGTTTCCATCTCACCCTAGTTAGACCATCATATTCAACGTGTTTAGCTATTATAGGGAAATGCAAATTAAAACATTGAGTTTCCATCTCACCCTAGTTAGACCATCAAGAATACAAAAGACAGGCCGGGGATTTAGCTCAGCGGTTCGGTGGCCTGCCTTGCAAGTGCAAGGACCCGAGTTCAATCCCCGGTACCAAAAAAAAAAAAAAAAAAAAAGACAACAATGCTGGCAAGGGTGCCAGGAATAAAAGGACTCCCTTAATCAGCTGGTAGGAATGTAGGCCAGTACACTCACTAGAGAAATTAGTGTGGACAATCTTCAAAAAACTAAAAACAGGGACAGGGATTTAGATTTAGCTCAGTAGTTTTGCCGCCTGCCTCGCAAGCACAAGGACCCAAGTTCAAGCCCTGGTACAAAAAAAGAAAAAAAATCAAGCTATGTTAAACTCATGTACCAAATTCCCAAAATAAGCCTTACCATTCAGTATTACTTACATGCATTTAAAGACAAAATACCCTTATCACACACACACACACACACACACACACACACACACACACACACAACTTACCTCAATAGAACTGGCTATATTTAAACATTCCTCCATTCCAGGAATATCCAACTGAATAATTCGAAAATCTTTACATTTTATGATGATTGTGCCCAGCGATCCCACAAATCTGTAAGAAATTGCAAATCATACTTAAGAACACATATAGTATCAATTTGAAGTATCCGATTATTTCTTTGAGAAGAAAATGAAGGTGAAATCACTACCTATACAACTTTATTCTTCCCAGGTATGCTAAGGAAGAATCAGGCTGGCATCATTAATTATTTTGTTATGAAATTTTGTTTCACTTTTTCATAGAAGAGTGCTTCTACATATTTTCTTTATTAATATCTACTTGTGTCACATTAAATTAGCAAGAAAAAATGTTAAAGTTATAACATTTAAAATAAATGTATTTATGATTTTCTCAAATACATATGGTTATAGTAATTCACATTAGGCTAATTCACTTAATGAAGATTATTTGGGGTCTTCCCCACAAAGAATAAAACAAATCTGTAATTAATGTGTTACGTGTTTGTAGAGAGACACTTCTGAAGCATAGGAAACAGTTCATTTCAGATTGTACCTACTTCTGAGCATGCAACAATCCATCTAAAATACAAATGTCTCTTTTCAATACTTAAAAACTGTTAGCTTATAATATCTACATTAAACTAAGGAAAACTTCAGAGTAAACGCCATTCTAAGCACACATTTTGTATTACTAAGTTTTGCATAAATTTAATTTTACTGTAGTTGGGATATCTGGTTAGTGGTTGTTATCTACACACGCAATTGCTGATTTTATTATGTTTTTGCCTTGCCACTGATTGTCTCCGGTTCTCTTCCACTAATATTTCTGAGTATTCCCTAAACTAGGAACTCATAGATTGACCCAAATGTTACTGCATTGCTAATTTTATTTGCATTTTGCCCAACTTAGAAACACGACTCCGACAGCTACTCTTCCCTAGTTCAAATTCTTTGTCTCATGTCACCACACGGGTAATTCTGGCAGCAAACATTATCATGAGTCAAATTCTATTAAAGAAAGCACCACAGCCTTGCACAACTGACCTACACAATGGAATACCTTTATTAAAATATACTTTTACAAACATACTCTTGGCACTTCTACTTACAGTCAAGGTTGGGATAACAGGGACTAATTCACTCTCCCACCTCAAACAACCAAAATGAACATATAAAACATAAGGAATGACTGTTTCCAAGCCAAAAATGTCAAAAAAACAAAGAGCAGTGGTCCCTGAGAGACAGAAACAAGGGGAGTCCTGTGAATGCTTCCTTCAGCTGCTCTGAGAGTTTTCAAGCAGGCAGGAAGAGGGAACCCGGGCAGGGCAAACAGCCAGAAAGGAACATGTGGGCTACAGGTCCCCACTGAGAAGGTCCCACAGGAAATACAGAGGAAACTGTGGAGGGGCTGGGGATTTAGCTCAGCGGCACAATGCCTGCCTGGGTAGCTCGAGGTCCTGAGTCTGATCCCTGGTACCAAAAACAGACAAACCAATAAACAACAATTGCAGAGATCTATAGAGAGTGAAACTCAAGTGCTCAGCAAAATACTGATTAGCACACGCCTGAGAATAAATCATCTGAGGCTGGTGCTGTGGTCCAAATGTTCCTGTGTTGTAAACTTAATCTCCAACACATCAGGAGCACAAGCCTGGAACACTAGGGTGGTCAAGAAGTTCCTCTCTCCTGCTTGGTTATCCTGACACTACAGAGCACACAGTACAGGGGCCTTTACCGGCACCTGGAGATGGGATCTCCCAGCTTCCAGAACCGTGAGAAGTAAATGTCTTCTCTCTACAAACTGTCCAGTCTGTGGTATTCTATTCTACAACAACACAAAATAGAGTGCAGCAGCTGGGACAGAAGCAGCTGGGAGGATCAGCGGAAGCAGATCTCACACAGGCTGGGACCTGGTCGCCCATAGACCGAAAACGGCATAATCCTCAGAAGGGTACAGTGGGAATGACACCCCTAGAATGAGCACTGCTTCCGGCCCAGCTTACAAAACCCAAGGGCCAAGACTCAGAAAGGCCAAGTGGCTTCCAAATGATTTCACTGAATCCCAAAATTAAGCTAAAGAATATTTATAACAATACAAAAATATCCAGAACCTGTCAAGGCAAAATACTAGTTATATTACAATCAGACAAAGTAGGTTTCAGAGTGACATATATTACCAGATGTGAAGGTTCTTTCCCAATGATGAAGACATCAATTTACCAAGAGGACATAAACAGTGATGCAATTAATATTGCTTCGAAAAGCATGATGCAAAAAAAAAAAAAAAAGCACCATGCAAACACTGACAGAACTGGGCCAGGGATTTAGCTCAGTGGTTCTGCTTCCTGCCTTTCAAGCACAAGGACCGGAGTTCAATTCACCAGTACAAAACAAAACAAAAAAACCTGACAGAACTAAAAGGAACTGCTCCACAACTATAATCAGAAATTTCAATATCCCTTTCTCAACTACAGACAGAACAAAGAAACCAGAAATACTGAAGACTGAAACAAACTATTGGCCAACTTGGCCTAACCGGTGTCTATGGAACATTCCATCCAATGCAAGATACACATTCTTTTTTATTTTTTACTAAGAGTACATGGAACATCTTTACCAAGACAGACCATGTTTGAGGCCATACAATAAGTCTCAACAAATCTGAAAGGATTCAAGTCATACAAAGTAAAGAATCTCAGCACAATAAAATTAAATCAGGTGCCAACAACAAAGTAACCTCTGGAAAATACCCAAAAATTCAGAAACTAGAATACTTACAAAGAACCTGTAGGTGAAAGAAGAAATCAAATGGGAATTTAGAAACTATTTGAGCTGAGTGAAAATAAAAGTATATCAAAATGTTAGGATGCTACTAAAGCAGAACCCGTGGTAAATTTACAGAATAGAGAAGCTACAGTGGTCTCAGTGTCTACTTTACCAGATAGAGCCATGAGTTAAACCAAAAGTAAAAGAAATTTAAAAAGAGCTCAGCAAAATTAAATTACTTGGAAAAGAGAAAAAGAGAAAAAAGGATTATTTAGAAGATAAAGTGAAAGTGACAAACCTCTAGCCAAACTAATCAAGAAAAGAAAGATCACAATTTACCAGTACTGAGAGTAGCAATCACTACAGATTCTACAGACACTGAAAGCACAAGAAATATTAGAAACAGCATTCACCATTTGTATTATTTATTTATACAAGGTAAATGAAATGGTCAAAGTCTTCAAAAGACACACACTACGAAGGAACTTTCAAGAAGAAATAGCCATACTAGCTCTGTATCTATTAAGCTGAAATTTTCATTAAAATCCTCCCCACAATGAAAACTCTGAGACCAGATGGCTTTACCAGTGAATTCAACACAACACTTAATGGAAAAACACTACAAATGAAAGACAAACTCTTCCAGAAAATTGAAAAGGAAGGAATTACTCTTGCTAATTCATTCCATGATGCTAACCTTACCCTATTAAAAAATAAACAAACAAATACATCAAAAAAGCTACAGAAAAATATCCTGCATGAACTTAAGATGCAAAATTTCTACACAAAATAGCAAATCATATCCAAGAGTATATAAAAAGGATAATGTAGCACAACCTGCTCATTAAAGACAACCAAAAACCAAAACCAAACGAAACAAAACAAAAAAACCTTAGCAAACAAGGAACACAAGGGAAATTTCTCAACTAAATAAGAACATTAATGAAAACAAAAACTCTAAATGTACAGCACATACCTCACCCCACAAAGAATGGCTGCTATCAAGAAATCATACAACAACAAATGTTGGTGCGGTCGTGGGGAGAAAGGAACCCTTCTCCATTGTTGGTGGGAGTGCAGACTGGTGCAACCACTATGGAAGTCAAAATGGAGATACCTCAAAGAATTAGGATTAAAGGTTCCATTTGACCAAGCCATCCCTCTGTTGGGTATCTTTCCAAGAGAATTAAAAGAATCATACCACAGTGATATATGCGCACCAATGTTTAGAGCGGCACAGTTTGTAATAGCTAAAACTTGGAAACAGCCCATTTGCCCATCAGTTGGAAACTGGATAAAGAAGATGTGATTTTTCTATAAAATGGAATACTACTCAGTCATAAAGAATGAGAAAGTAGATTCATTCATAGGCAAATGGGTACATTTTGAGGATACACTCCTAAGTGAAATAAATAAGTCACACATATGCAAATACCGAATAGTTTCTCTGGTGTGAAAAACTAAAATAGTACTCAAGATCCTAATGGGATGATTAGCAATGTGAAATAGGAAGAAAAGGACCAAAGGTGTAGGGACAGTGAGAAGGATAGGGAAAGGGGAATAAGGGAAAAAGAAAAAAATATGAGAAAAAAATGGAATTAAAGTGTTGGGAGGTGGGGAGGGGAGAAGGGGGTGAAGGGAGGGTGGGGACAAGGGGAAAAAATGAGAACCAAGACATGGCATGTAAAGGTACAAGATCCCACTAACTGTAATGTCTACCTAGAATGTACCAATAAATTCAATTTAAAAATTTAAAAAAATGTACAGCACATAAAATGCTGAAAAATTCTAAGATCAAGACAGCACACAGGCGTTCACTCTCACTCTATTCGACATTATGGTGAGCCATCACGGTGAGCCTTGACATAGGCCTAGCCATGATTAAACTTTGAGTCACCTCGCCGGCACGGACTTACTGTCGCCCATAGCAACGGGCGAGTTCAGCTGGTAGCAAGATGTAACCCATAATGATTGTTATTGTTTCCATCTGGAATATGTGGGCGGTACTCTCGCTCCCGTGCAGCTCTCGCTCCCGTGCAGGTGGAGAGTATAAAAGGAAAAGGTTCCATAACAAAAAATAAAGCAAGCAAGGAACTTGAGAAGAAAGGTGCCTCCCGTCTCTCTGTCCTCGTCCTTTCAGGTTCAGGACCTGCTGGCAGGATCCTGACGTCATGGCTCGTGACACGACATTATACTGAAGGTCATCCCAACTGAAAGGAAGAAGTAAACTTTTATCCCCAGTGGCAGGACTGTGTATGCAGAAACCCATGGACTGGAAGCGTGGCTCAGCGCACAGCACTTGTGTAGATTGAGGGAACCCTGGATTTGATCCCTAGCTCTGTGCAAGGAAAAAAAAACAAAGAAGAAATGCAATGAAAACTATGAAATAGCTACTAGAACTAATAAGTTTTGGCTAGGCTGCCCAATACAATAGAAAAATCAATAGGATTTCTCTATTCTACTGCAACTATATTGTACTTCATACCCAGGATTTTCAAATACAGTAAGGCCAACAGATCAGACAACTACCACTGAAAACTAGTTTGCTGCTCACACTGGCCAAGCAGAGTGTGCACTCAGGGAAGCACTAGGCTGGCAGGAACAGGAAGAGTGATGGCAAAGCACAGGCCAGACCCTTTCATGTGGTTTTCACAGAAAAGAAAGGGCAAGGCAGGTAGGCAAACTCTTAACAGATTTAGGATTGGAGGGTCTGACTCATTTGGTGGTTGTTCGTTGTCTGGTACCTGACCCTGGGGTTAGATAAGGTAGGGGAATGGTGGCCCTAACTACAGAGGACTCATAAAGAGGCAGAGGACGGGTATGGCCTTGGGTTTGGCCTTGGGTTTGGCTGGCTCAAGCGCATGCCTGCCAGCAAACTGTTTGCTGCCCCTAGGAATTAGCTAACCCTGGGAAGGACAGTCCCTCCTCAGGTCTACAAGGTCTAAGATGTCAAAGTATCATAAAATATAGAAAACAAAAAAAAAATGACTAATACAAATAAACACTTTAAAAATAATACCACTTTAAATAGCATAAAAATATGACATGTATAACAGAAAATCCAAAAAAGGATGTAAAAGACTTATAAGAGAAAAGCACAAAGCTTTGCTGAAAGAAATTAAAGTCTAAATAAAAATAAATGAAAAGGTATACTTTGTTCAAGGATTGGAAGAGTCAATATTTTCAGATGTCAATTCTCCTTAAATTCATCTATTAATTAAAAATATTCCAATCAAAATTATAACCGGCATTTATGTAGACGTTGAAGAGCTGATTCTAAAATCCACATGGAAATGCAAATAATCTCACACAGACAAAACAACTACAAGTAAGAACAGGGCTGGTTAGCTAAGGCAGCTGTGGTGGGTTAAGGAAGGGGCAACTTGTAACACCCAGCTGAACTGAATCAGCATGATCTGGGCGTGGAGGATCCACCTGAGGATTGTTACCAATAGCCATAGAAAGAGGACTGGAGGGGAAGATGGGGGCTGTTGATGTTCTAGGAGAAGCTTGCTGCGGATGGTTTTCCTGATGTGAACTTGGCTGTTCGCATCAGAGGAGCTCGGGGCCTCGCCATCTCTGGAAATGGCTGCTGTTCTCCTCAGGGGAGCTCTGATGTTCACCATGAGCATCACTTCCTGGCTCCAGCATGGATCCTTTAGCCTGGTGGCACAGATCCTTCATCCAACTGGTGTAGATTTTCTGGCTTCCCCCACTGGCCTTTGGATCTTCCAAGTGCAGATCCTCAATACAGACAAGTATGAGACATTGCCATGCGCTCCAGGCCTCTGGCTGGACTCATGGAAGACATTGCCTCAGACTCCAAGCATTTAATTGGACTTGTGGAGGACACTGTTGTGGGATCCAGGCTCTTTGCTGGATTCTTTAGGCTTCTAGTGTGTGGTTAATCTCTTGCACTGTTCCTTATTTGACTTTTTGGGTAAATATCATAAAATAATCCTACAAATTATGTGTCTTGTATTAAATGTATTCTCTTGCCAAAACTCTGACTACAACAACGTAATTTCAAGACTTAATATACAGCTACTTGTAACTAGGACAGTGTGACAAAGGCATGAAAATAAGTAAACAGATCAATGAAAACAGAAAAGAGTCCAGAAATGGATGTACTTATATATGGACAAAGTTGTAAAGACAATTCATTAAAGAAACGGCAGTCTTGCCAACAAATCATGCTGGAATAGGATGTTTATTTTTTAAAAAATGAATTCACACCATGAGCCACAGACAAAAACTAAAACAAAATGGTATCTTTTACTTAAATTTTAAAACCTAAAGCTATAAGACTACTGGAGGAAAACATGGGAGAAAAATTCTTGTGACCTGAGGTTAGTCAGTGATATTTTAGATAAGACATGAAATAGCTGAATCTTGGAAGCTCCCTATATGTCCATCAGCAGATGAATGGATGAGGAATAAGTACTTACACGCAATGGAGTACTACTCTGCCATATAGAGAGATAAACGAGTCACTTGAAGTAAAATGGATGCACCTTGAGACCATAATGTTAAGTGAAATAAATCAGACACACAGGCTTAAACATCACATGGTTTCTTTTATAGGAGAACCCCAATGTATAAATAAAGAGCAAAATAAAAGATAGATAATAGGAAATAAGGAGACAGATCTTAAAAGGGAAGGGACTCTCTCACCTCCAATAAAATAGAAAAGGGAAAAGGGGTAGCCACTTAAAAGGAAACTCTTAGTATACAAAAAAGTATACACATGCACATATACACACACACACATATATTGTGTATACACACATGTATTCCCACTCTAGGGTCACTGTATTACACATGCACCCCCTTGACCTAATCATTAACTTAACCTTGCATGTAAGGTCCTCCTAAACAGCCTAAAAATGCCAGAGATAAGGCCTGGCAGGGCAAGAGAAAGCCCAGTGAAGACCATTAAGAAAGTGCACATGGAGGATGGTACAGCGTTAGGGTTCTGGGGCTTGGGAGCCATCTGTGACAGCCCTGGGGACCAATCAGGTTATGGCAAGTTCCAGGTAGGGGAGGGCGCTGGCACCCAATAAAAGAAGTCAGGAGCACAGGGCCCTTGGTTCTCCATCTTTCTGGAGCCCCTAGCCATGGTAGTTATCTATCTTCTCCTTTTTCCTCTTTTCCAATAAAATGTTCTCCTTTTCTTAACCTTTGTGCCTCTAATTCATTGCTGGTACTGAGTTTGTGATTCCAGTTGTCTGCAGAGAGCAGTGGTGTGGTGCAGACCCCGGATGCAACAGATACCGGAGATGTGAGGTAGAGAAGGATTATGAAAGACTAGAAGGAAACTTTTGGGGTAAAAAGCTCATTATCTTGATAATGGTAACAGCTTCAGGAATGTGTATAAACACCAACACATATCAAATTTTATACCTTAAATATGTACAGTTTAGTGTATGTCAAGTATACCTGATGAAAGTTGAGTCTGTTTTGTTTTGAAACAGAGTCTCACTATATATGTAGGCTGGTCCTGAACTCACTATGTAAGTTCAGGCTGGCCTCCAACTCAGAGCAATCCTCCTGCCTGAGCCTCCTGAGTTCTGGGATTACAGGCTGTGCCACCACATTCAGCAGGATAAAGCTGTTTTTAAAATCACAGGCATATTTTGCTTGAGCTGGAAAATAAATGCACGAAATAACCAAATTCTCAGTTAAAAAAATAAGTCTACAATCACACATGTTATCACTTCATAAACTTCTGTATCTATTTTTGTCTTTAAATAATCTTTTGGAAGGTGAACTCTGTTTTCCATTTGGTTGGCTTTATTTAGTGTTATAAAGTAACACCAACTTTTAAGTAAAGCCAACTTTATTTAATAAAGTAACTTTTTTTAGTGTTATAAAGAATGACTAGAGGAATTAAAAAATAACTGCTATTTTTATAAACAAAAATGCTATAAACCATTAAATTATTCTCCATTCATTCAATGTTTCTAGTCAGTTACTACTGTAGAATACTGGGCCAAGGAAAATGTTTTTTAAAAGACTAAGAGCGCTACAAAATTCCTGTGATTCACATCAATCGTCAGATTCAGTTCTGTTTTACTAGTTTCTCCTTATTATCTCCCTGTATATAGGCCTGTCCCAGAAATAAAATATTTTATCATACTTATTAAATAGCTCTTTATGGTAAGGTCACGTTTGATTATTTTCTGTATTATCAGTACAGTACCCAGCATGTACCCAATGTGAAAGCTCCAGTAAGGGACAAGGCCTGCAGCTCGGTCTTCAGGTACCTCCCGAATCTGACCACCTGCGACCACACTGGGGCTTCATTCTATCACCGTCACCATTAGCTGAACTAGTGAACATCTCTCACGGGGCCTGCTGCTTCCAGTCTTGCCTCTCTACAGTCTCTTTGCTGCCAGCAGTCAGAGTTATCGGCTAAACAGTCTACTAGTTGCTATTTCCTTGCTTTCAGCTCTCCAAGAACCCCCGTGAAAGCCACTACAGTCTACAAGATCCTTCATATCTGGCCCCTGCTTATCTTTCCAACCACACCCCGACCATCACTGCAGCCCGTGCCCCGCACTTCGACCACACCTGTGTTTTCACTCTGTGAGGCGTGAGCTTGATTGTGTTAATCTGATTGGCTTGGGAGCCGCTCAGGGTGTGTCTGGTGGCTCGTGGAGATGTGACCTTGGAACTGTATTCCTGGTCCCCTGCTGTAGCGCTGCTCCCTGGCCGCCATGAAATAAGATTTACTTCACTATTCTACCATGATGTTCCTGCCTTGGAGCAGACACGCAAGGACCGAATCTCCCAAAAACCATAAGGCAAATTAAACCTCTCCTCCTTTAAATTGTGCGTGTCAGGTATTGTGTCTTAGCCACAGGAAAGTGACTAATACAGAAAAATTGGTACCAGAGGACTGGGGCCACTGCTGTACCTGTGACTGTACCTGACCACGTGGCTTATACGCCTTGGGGCTGATTTGCAGGAGGAGCCTGAGAAGGACTGGAGATGGAGGACAGAGGAGCTTTAAATGCTGTGAGCAGAGGTTACTGGGTAATTCTGACGCACACAGAAGAGCAGAATGCTGACACTATGAGAACAGAAAGCCACCTTCAGGAGGCTTCAAGGAACAACTGGCAATTGGACTAGAGGACATTTGTGTTACACGCTGGAAAAAAAAAGTCTGTATTTGCCCATCTTTTGCGACTTTCTGGGAGACTAAGATTAAGGGCAATGGACTACGAGCAGAGGGAATTTCTATGCAGTCCAACAATCAGGCTTTGGTGTGGGTTCTCCTGGCTGCTTTTAGTCATGTTTATAGTGAGAATCAGGTGCAAAAACCAGAGGAGAAAAATTTGAAAAACAAATTTTGGCCCAGAAGGAAAGTGAGGGCCAAAGGATATGTGGCTGGTGAAGAGAGTAGTGCTATTAAAAAGGAACCAAGTAGCCTCCTCACAAGCACAAGGACCCAAGTTTGATCCCCACTACCCCCCCACAAAAAAGGAACGAAGTATTTTGTAGTACTTTGTACAGGGACATTAAAAAAAAGATGTTTGAGGGCATCTCAGGAATAAGCAAGTCCCTACCCACTGTAGTCTCAGACATGCAAAAGTGAAAACATTTCATTTGAGAAGAGAGCCCCTAGACCTCCTACCCAAGAAAAGCTGCCTAGGAAACTGGTTCCCAAGGATTCATTTCATTGTGCTAGCACATCTAGGCACTCAAGATATGACTGCTGCCATGGTCCAAGGGGGGCTGGCTACTGCCTGTGCTGGTGGAAGACTCTGGCTCTTTCATGTGATGCTGGTTTTACCAGAATGCAGAATTTGAGAGTTATGGCATCAGAGAGGTCTCTACCCAGATGTCAAAGGAAGGTCTGGGAGGCCCTGAGAGGGCAATGCATGAAGCTGTGGGGATGAAGTCAAAGGTGCAGTGGAGATCCCAGGAAGTCAGAGACGCCAGGAACATGGAACACTTGCCAAGAAAAGCTGCAAGCACTGAGCACAGACAGCCCAAGAGAAAGGCTGAGTAGGCTGCAGCCACCAATATCATAAGAGTGGGGCTGCCCAAACCCTTTGGAACTTACATTTTACCACCCTACGCCCCAGATACTGAATATGGAGCTATAGGACTTAATGACTACCCTGCTGGCTTTCAGTCTTGGCCTCATTTTTGCTATCCACCTCTTCCTCCCTTGTAGAACAGAAATCTTTACTCTGTGTCATTGTTATGTTGGGAATATGTAATTTATTTTTACAGAGGTTCACAGCTAAGAATCTGCTTATAGTCTCAGAAGACTTAGTCTCCTGAAAAATGCTGAAAGTGTTGACACTCTGGGGAAGGGATGTCTTTGGTTTCACATATGATAGCGGTATTATATTAAGTGGAATTATGACTTTTTATTCAGAGATTAAGTACGGTTTAAGGGGATATGTTTGGGTGCCAAGCTGACAAGGGGTAGGATGCAACAGTTAAGCTTTATTAAGTCAATTTGATTGGTTAGGCTCCACCATGGGCTTCATGGAGCACACTTCTGGGTGTGTCTGGGGAGGTCGCAGAGACATGGTCTTGAGTGCTATACCTGATCCCTCACCCATCCCTCAGCAGTTTCCTGCTCTACTTCCTGCCCACCACAGTCAGCAGCTTTGCTCTGCCATGTAATTCTGCCATGATGTTCCTGCCTTGGAGCCAGCCAAGCATGAATCGAATCTCCTGAAACTGTGAGCCAAATTAAGCACTTCCTCCTCTATGTTGTGGGCATCAACAACATACGGGAACGCTGGCTACACTCTCGGTTGGAGACATCAAGCATGCTCCTGACTCAGGCTCTTTGTATGCACTGTTCCCTCTGGCTGAAATGTCTTCTCCCCAGATACACTGCTGGCCCCCTCCCTCCCTTCAGGTCCTTAGTCCAGTGTCATTTGCCATCTATGAAATACTTTCTAAAGACACTGTTTCTTGGCACTCTCCAATCTTTCCCTTTATTTCCTTCTCTGTCACTTACTACTTGACGCTGCTATTCCTTATCACTTGATTGATTTATTTTGTCCATCTCCTCTCTGAGTACACAGGCACATGTCTGCTGTAGTCACCTTTCCACCTGCAGAGTCCAGGGAGTGCTCAGAGGAGCACAGAGAAATAAATATTTCTCGAGAGCAACAATTAAACTGACCTGACCACATCATGCTCTTCCCAACATACCATACTGCTTCCCAGGAAAAGCATCCATGTCTACAGCTTGTCACTTCCCCCATAACAGACTAAAATGCCCCATCTTACAGGCCTTCTTTATGCCCTAATGAAGCCCAGCACCTAGTAAATGCTAAATAAATATGAGAAAGATGAATGAATGGAGAGTAACCCTAAAAGAAAGTTAACTGGAAAAGAGGCCAGTCACAGACAGACCGAATGAGTATGCTCTGGGACCAAGACCCATTCAGGGGCCCATCTTTCTCTATTTCCTCATCCCTTATAAGTCCAAGCCACAGAGAAACTTTGAAGAGGATAAAAAAATTGGATGTAAGTTCTGGCTTCAAAAAGCTAATATGTATGTCACTATCGAAATGAAAATTTGAAAACACACTTATGAAAGAAGTACAATTAAATATTTATAAGATTTCAAGGTGAAAGGAACTACTTCTAGGTATATGATTGACAAAAAAAGTCTGTGAAAGACGTGGCCGCTGAACTGGTTAAACTGAATACTAATAAATAAGCAACAAACATGATAGCCTATGACCTCCTGAAAAACAAGAACTACATTTTATTCATCCTGTGTCTTTAATGCCTGACAAAATGTCTGGAACATAAAGGCATTTGATGAATGTTTAACAAACGGGAGGAGCAAGGCATTCCTGTAGAAGGAAGATGTCAATAAAGTACAAAGACGACAGAATACAGGGTTTTTATGAGCAACAATAGTGACAATTAGCAAGTAAAAACCCTGAAAGGATCCTTCCTGAAAGGAAATGGAGGAAAGGTTCGTGAACAGGAATGGCAAGAGACAACGCTGGGTGCAGCAGCACACGCCTTGCAATCCCAACACTCTGGGAGGCTGAGGCAGGAAGATCACAAGTTAGGGTCCAACCTGGCCACCTTAGTGACATAGCAAGACCCTCTCTCAACAAAAAAGGGGAGGGGGCTGGCATGCAGCTTGGTGTCTCAGTGTAAAGGCACCAGGTTCAATTCCATACCACAATAAAAAATAAAAATGGAGGGAAATAGGCTAGGGTCAAAATATGGAGCACGGGGAACGACAGGCTAAGGAGCTGTATCACACAGGCAACGAGACCACTGAAACCCTTTGCATCAGAGATGATTGGGGGAATCTAGTAAGTGCCCTCTGCTTGAATGAATGCAATCTACCACTGCTTCAACCAAATTGCTGAAAATTCTACCATTACGGATGATTTGAAGGTATATACTCTGTAGGAATCACTTAATATCCTGTGTGGCAGTGGAAAAAAGTGCAGTCATTCCTATAAACCAGATGAGTAATTTTCCTTCCCCAGCTAGAGTGCCCAGGGACATTGAGGCGATGGGAAGTTTAAGTGCAGGTGGAAGGACAGCTCTTTGAATTTGAGAAGATGCTGATTTTGCAAAGATGAAAAGTATGACATGCTTTTAACAGGTAGATTAGTTCCTTAGGAGCTGACTCTGTTCTTTCCAAAAGCAAAACTGAGCAAAGATGAATAAGAAGCATGAAAATTCCCTTACTGGGAGTATTAAAATGATGGCCCCGAGGTAAGAAATAGGAAGAAACAGGATAAATGGACCCCCACGCCCAGTACTGGGGACTGAACCCAGGGCCTCACCCTGAGCCACATCCCCAGACCTTTTTTACTGTTTGCTTTGAGACAAAATCTCATTACATTCCAAGTCTGAGCTCTAAACTCATGATCCTCCTGCCACAGCTTCTCTGAGTGCTGGGATTATAGCTGTGCAGCACCACACCCAGCTTAAATTGAACATTTTGGAGGCGGAAATAAAATGATTTTGTGGCATGTAGACACTAAAAATTACATACTCAGTTCCTTGAATTTTCCTCCAAAGTGGTAAAGACTATCTGAATCTTATCCAATTGCGACTTCATGAACTGTGGTTGACAATCAAGAATGATTCAAGGAATAAGACAGAAAAAGGAGATGAAATTTTACTTTGGGTAAAGGTGTCACGCTCCCAAATCGACACACAGGGCGATACAAGTGATAACTTAGAACTCCACCCAGATTTAACAGAATCCAAGCATCCCATCTGGTCATCTTTTCGTTCTCTAAAACAATTCTTAATTTAGGATTTGAGCCACTCTGCGGCCCGGCTGGGTAAAGGGTCACTCGGAAAATACCAGGAAGCTTTTCTTCGGGCGCCCACCGCAGGACCCCGGCTCCCAGCGGCACAGGGGCGCGACGGCCACTCACCGCTTATCGATGGCGTCGATGTTTGAATGGAGAAGCCACAGCTCCTCCGTGCTGTCCTGGCGTGAGGACAGGATCAGGTGGTGGCCAGTCAGGCACAGGGTCCCCTCGACGGCTGGGTAGAAAGGCCGGTGCAGCACCACACTGTCCACCCGAGGCGTCTTGATCAGCTCCGCAAACTCCATGGTCCCCCAGCGGCCGGGGCCCGGGGGCGGACGGGTGCCTCAGC
>NW_022900930.1:49597170-49640995 GCF_012274545.1 Fukomys damarensis | reverse complement strand
CGCGGGAGACTAGGGCTGGGCCCGGCTCCGGCGTCTTCCTGTTCACCCCGGCCCCTCAACTCGGCCCCAGAGAACGGCCGCCGCTGGCTCTGCAGCAACAGCCTCCACCAGTCCTCTGGCGGGCAAGCTAAAAGGAGAAAGGGAAGGCCACTCTTTGGCCAGCTGTCCAGCCCAAACCGCTAGGGACTCCTGGCGGAAGTAGCCGTTCGCAACGATAGTTTATTGAGGGCGGAAGCAATCGGGCTGAAAACTCGGAAGACTGAGAGGTCTGGACCGGAAGTTCGTTCTCGCGGAGGTCCGCTGGAAATGCCTCCGGATGTAAAACCGGAACGGAAGACTCTGTTCCTACAGGAATAAAATTCTTTGCTTTCACACCCTCCAGCCGCAGTTCTTAACAGACGGCGCCCGGGAAGAGGTGATGGGAAAAGGTCCCTGTCCTGTCTCCCTCACTTGAGTAGCAGCCTTTCAAGAGGCCTTAAAGCATGGGACTTTCATGCTTTCGCTGTGAAAAGAAATGAAGTGTTAATGGAGGCAGTGACCGTGGCAAGGGAGAAGCCTGGGGATAGAGTCGCTGCCCTGACGCTGTGACTTGAGGAGGAGGAGGAGGGGGAGGATGAGGGGAAGGAAAGCATCCAAATACCTGTGAGGGGCAGCTAGGTGGGTGCAGATTCGGTACACAGAGAGGAAGGGATGAGGACTAGCTGGAGGCCTCCAAAATTGGTCACCACTACGCAGCCTCCCCACCCAGGCGCCTCAGTTATGCCAGAGCTGTATGAATATAATTTCTCCTTGTTTGTTTGTCCTCCATTCTTCTCTAAACTGGAGTTGTTATCTAAAATAGGAAACAGAAGGGAAATATGTTTGAGTCCTAGCCAGCTTTTACTTCTTTAGCCTTTGAACCCCTCACCATGTGGTGTCTCAGAACTGTGAGTTGACCAAAATTTCAGTGCATCAAAGACCAGACCTCATCAAGTCAAGCCTCTTGATCTTACTTTTGTCCTTGTCCTTCCTAAAATGTTCTGCTCTTAAAGCAAAACACTGTACAAGGTTGTTACCTCTGAGAGTACAGGTTTGCTCATTTGTCTGCAAAAGAAAAATATAAGAAAAGGGAACATGAAAATAGAGTTTAACTGGAGTTTTTCATCTTTCGTCTACGTGGTTCATTATCACAGTTACCAATTGTGGAAGGGAGCATTTGCTTCCACACTGAAGACTTGGGGAGAGGTTTTTGGAGAAAGTATCACTTGAAAAGGGGACTTAAACGAATAAGTGAGGTTTATACTCAAACTGTAGTATGGCCAAGGTAGATGTCCAGTTTAATATCTACTTTAGAAAAGGGGAAATCCTTCAATAATTCCATGAATCTTTTGCTTTTAGTTTTGCTGAAAAGAGTTTATACAAAGACTATGGTGTCATTAATTTTAACGTGCCTAATATTCTGTAAAGCCATAAGCTTTTTTTTTTCCCCACAAGAGAAAATTGTCAGTATCTGCTGGATTGTTATAATGAAACACTGGAAACTATTAGATAATTGCATCTGCTGTGAGGCGAAGTTTAAAGCATGGAAAACCTTTGAGAGCTGAGGAAAACAAAAATTCAATGGTAAAATATGGAGTGTGGAGCACTTTGAGACATAAACAGTAGGTGGCGGTGGAGTTCAAGAATTGCTATGTTTCTGCTTACTCCAAAGGAGCCACAGTCAAACCTGTCCAAATTGCCTGGACACAAAGGTCTCATGGGTCCAGGTGGCATTCATGACATAAAGAACTAACTCCATGCTCTAAGGCTGTTACCACTGTTATCACCAATCTGTGAGATAAAATGGTATTCAGAGATGAATAGACTTTAAGTGTCCCCTCGGTCACTGGAGAATGGAAACGACAGACGTCACGTGAACCTCACCCTCAAGGAACGACCGCTAATTTGGGAAGGCTCACACACCCCAAAGGTCCAGTGAACAAAAGAGTATGTGCTAGCTTTCAAAGTACAGTTTCACTCTCTGGACTTTGTGTCCAGCATCTCCCGGCATATCAGTCACCAAGCTGCTGATTCTGTCTTCTGGTATACCTTTAATCCCTCTCATTCTTTGCATACCCAAGGACAAGACTTTAGTTCAGGCCACTACAATCTCTCACCTCCCTAATAAGGAATTTCTTTTTCTTTTTCTTTTTTTTTTTTTTTTTTTTTTTTTTTTTTTTTTTTTTTTTTATTTGGTACCGGGGATTCAACTTGGGTCCTTGCACTTATGAGGCAGACAAGGAATTTCTTATAACTGATCAATATTCTTCCCATGGGCTTCCCCTTCCAGCCACTTCTCTCTCTCTCTCTCTCTTCAGGCAGTGATCAGCATCTCAAGACTCATCTATCCTGCTCTCTCTGTCTTCAGAAGTCCCTCGCTCTCACCCCCGCCCCCCCCCCATAATTTTTCATGCCAGACATCATCAAACAGCTTGCAGTTTCTTCCTGAAATTTTTGCACCAGCTAGAACCTAGCTACTAAGTGAAAGTGTGGAACATGGACCAGCCAGCAGTTTTTTGTTTTTGTTTTGTTTTGTTTTGTTTTTTGCGTCCTCTGGGAATTTGATTCGAAGTTCCAAAGGTACTGGTCAGAATCTGCAATTTAACAAGATTCTTGGATGATCTGTGGGCAAAGTGAAGTTTGAAAAAGCAATGTTTGGAAGAATCTACATGTTCTTCCCTCCTGGCGTACGTGCTTCTTGCTCCCAGTGATGTTGTCAGAGACCACCATGGGGAGAGAAGACAAACTCCTGAACCCTTAGCCAGTTGCTCATTAAAAGCATGTGTTTTTCCTCTGAGGCAGCCAGGGACTTGGAAATTGTTGTTGCTAAATAGACAATAGTTACTCCTCACTTCAGCCACCAGATAATCCAATAGGTAACTAAAAGCAGAGCAATCTCTCCTTTGTTATCTTAAAACTGATCTATGCTTAGTTCTACATAAAGGATGTTAATCACTTAGAGGATTCTGGATAAAAGCTGGCAATACAAAGTTGGTTAGCCTTAAATTTATATGACCTGTTTCATCCACCTTCAAGGCTGGGGACACCAGGATAAAAGACTTACAGGGACATTCAGCTACTATTGAGTACCCAGAAGTCTCCAGCCATTACCCTGAACCTGCCATCACTGTGGACTTCATCAGAGCCTCCCCCAAACAGACTTCCCCAAGCAGAAATCATCTCATGGAGAACAAATTGCCCCTTGAGACAGTAAGAGTTTCTCCAAGGGCCAGCTTGCAAAACCAGAACTGAGGTAATGATCAACCAGACGCTGGCCCACCCCAGCCCATCCGTAAAGGCTGATGAGCCAGTCTGATCCTCTCTACCAGAGCTGTGCCCTCTTCAGCCTCTCAAGCTGAATCCCTTTCTTAGCTTCTCCTACTTTCTAACTCTGCCGAGTCTGTCTATGCCTCACAGTGTCATGGCTTGAAATTATTCCCCAGGGTGAGTGACGTCGCCAATCCCTTTTTTTTTTTTTTTTTTTTTGTACCTGGGATTGAACTCGGGTCCTTGCTCTTGCAAGGCAGGCCACCGAACTGCTGAGCTAAATCCCTGGCCCCGCCAGCTCCTCTTTGGGGGGACCTCATCGCACCCCATCCAGTGGCAGTACCTTGTCCCTTACCTATCACCCTTCAGCTTTCATCTCGGAGGTCCCTGCCTCTGGGAAGCCTTTCTGATTCTCCCTGTGTCTATGGGAACCACATCGTCTAGGCTCCAAAGCTCCACATTATAATAGCTCATAGCATTGGATGTTACTGCTTTCCAGACGATGTGCTAAGTGTTTGCATGTATTGTCTCCTGCAGTCCTTCCCACACTGCTCAAGACCAATGCTAAGGGCTGAACTGTGTCCCCCTTTCGTGAGCTGGAATCGTAACCCTAGGAGTTGTATTTGGAGATAGCATCTTTAAAGAGGCTCTAATCCAGGATAACCAGTTTCCTTCTGAGAAGGGGAGAGTGGGACAGACACGCACAGAGGGAAGACCACATGAAGATGCAGGGAGAAAGCAGCTATCCACAAGCCCAGGAGAGAAGCCCCAAGAGAAAATGACCCACTGACACCGGATCTTGAACTCCTGGTATCTAAGATTGTGAAAAACACATTTTGGTGTTTAACCTGTCCTGTCCTATTTTGTTATTATGGCCCTAGAAAACTATAGTAATACAAGTGGCTCTTACTCTCCTTTTACCAAAGAGGAAACTGAGGCACAGGGAGCTTAATAACTTTTGCAAGGTCAGATGGCTGGAAGTGGTCCAGACCCAGGCCCAAGCAGCCAAGTGCAGACTCAGTGATCTTCACCCCCACCATGGTCCACTGCTCCCCCTGTGCATCCTCAGTCCACTTTGGTTACTCTCTGATTTTGCCACTTAATGAACGGGTCTGAGAGGGCCCTTCTGTGCCTGTAAGCACTCGAGGGCAAGGACCATATCTTGGTTGCAGGTTGAGCAGCACCTCAGTGCCTGTTTTACTGACTCGCTGCCCTGTATGTATTCACTTTCCATCTTGCACCCTGGCCCTCCCAACCCCGATCAGAGTGAATTTAAATGTGACTGCAGATGCGCATGGTGGGGTCTGGCGGGAGTAGAGAAGGGTAGCGTTCACATCGCCCCGCCTGTGGTAGTCAAGTGCAAGCAGATGAGTGACTTTTCAATGGCAGTGATACCAATGAGTTCTTACATTTGGCCAGTGGACTGCGGCTTGTAAATGTTTTTGAGATACACCCTCACCTAGGACCCTCTCTGTAACCTGGAGAGGCGGAAAGCGGAGGCACTTTCTAGCTCCAAGAAGCTCATCTCTGGCACCCAGCTATGGGGCGACACCTGCAGCAACACGTCTGCGCCCAGGGCCCGGGCCCCTGCTGCCCCACTAATTTAAATCAGACTTATTTTGCCCACCTTTTGTCTGTTTAGATCCTGAGCTGTTGCTGAGGGGAAAAGGTAGCCTTTCTTAATAAGCAAAGAAAAGGATAAGGGCTCACTGACTTGACAAAAAGGAAGCTGCAGGGACACTATAGGGTGTTCAGATGCTGCATGCTCCGAGAGAGCCATGCTCCCAGGTCTCGGCCGCTGAGCCTCTTCATTTTTGAGACCAAGCAGAATGGGATCCTGGCACCTGCAGGGAAAGTGGCAAAGCGGAAGGAAGAGGACTGTTGGCACCGCTGCCTAAGTACTCGCTGGTGCATGGAGACGAAGCGGGGTGGGAGAACCAGGGCGCACGCTCTCTCCTCTCAGTCCTCTCCCTGCTGCGTGGCAGCTTCAAGCCAGCTCCGCGGCATCGGTGACAGATGGAGATGAAGGTGTCAGGAGCAAGCGCTCCCCGGAGAGAGTGGAAGCCATGTCCCCTGCCCCTGCTGAGAGGGGACGCGGTCATCTAAGCAGACAGCTCCCGGTCCACACGGGCAGCTGAGGAGCCGGGAGGACACCGGGAGACTCTGCTCATGGCCATAATGAAACGAACTAGGAATATGCAATTACAAGTAATTGAACATAATTAAAAGAAAGAGATGAATCTAAAATAAAGACTAATTAAGGAGTAAGAAAATGGACTAGGTGGGACTGTCAAGGGTGCTGATCCAGGGATCACTGCTCGGCCTTATCACACTGTCACTGAACATCAGTTGGGGTCAGTGTTACCTGAAGGCTCAGGCTGCCCTCGGCCCACGGCCCCACCTCCCTGGCTCCACACATCGGCTTTTCTGCAGCACTTATGTGAGCTTGTGTGTGATGCTAAATGTGACCTACAGACTGAGTTTCGACCCTTTGATTTGTTGAATGGCTGTCACTCGCCCTCTGGCTTCCCTCCACTGTCCTTCCTTCTTTTCCTCCCTCTTTCTTTCTGAGTCAACCCGAGAAGACCTCAGAAGGCTTTGCAGCGTGGGTATCCAGTGGTTATCACTGTGACCAAGAGACAACGCAGGAAGCCTGGCCACTCAGAGCTCCTTACTGGGTGCGAGAGATGCACCTGGGCCTAGGGCCTGCTCGTTCCCAGCACACTGACCGAAAATCTAAGCATGAGGAAACCATCAGACACAGCCACAAGGTGGGGACTAAAGGGCAGTTGGCTTGGACTCTCCAAAGAATGCAATGCCATGGAAAACAAAACAAAACAAAGTGGAAAAGGCAGGAGGAGCCAGGGATGGGCACATGAGCCTGTAGTCCCAGCATTTGGGAGGCTGAGGCAGGAGGATCATTGGAGCCCAGCAGTTTGAGGTCAGCCTGAGGAAAAATGAGACACAATCTCAAAAAACAAAATCTTTTAAATAAAAATGTTTAAAGGTCATGAAATGATTAAATTTTGATCAAGGAAAAATGCTAAGACATTTGGAGGAAGAATGAATATATGAACATGGGTTGTATCTTAGAGGCTATTACTGAATCACTGTTGATTTCTTAGATGGGAAAATGATGGGATAATGAAAATGGCGTTATATATGAAATGTCCTTTTTCTTTAGGGATTCCACCGAAATCTTTAAAGACAAATCATCACAATGTCTGTAGACTACTCCCAGTTGTTTTTGATAAGGTGCATGTATATATGCAGCATGCATGCGCAGGTGTTAGGTGTGTCTGTCCGTATATACACACGCACATGTTAAAAGGTGAGAAAAATGACAACATTTTGGCAATTGGTTAATCTAGGTGAAAGGTATAAAAATATTTATTGGTCTCTTCTTTATCATACCTTTAAACTTTTGTGTAGTATGAAGTTTTACAGCGCTAAGATTTTAAAAATTAAAATGTGAAAGCTATAATAAATTTCGACTTGCTGTAATGTAACGCATCCATTCAAGTTCTGCCACGTGACAGCTGGAACTCAAATCCAAGCAGTCTCGGCTGGGCATCTTGCGAGGTCTCGGGAGGCCTGGGTTGGCAATGCCATCTTCGTGTCCAAGAGGCTCGGACACGGGGAGGCCTGACCCTTCTGAGGATGGCTGCATCCTAGAAGTCACCAAGAGACATGGCAACAGCTGCCACTGTTAGGAACGTAGCTGTTTGGCGGTCAGGAGTTATCTGGTAAATAATGCCTTCATAATTTAGTCTGCACAATGTCTTCTTGTCATCAACCAGAGTTTTTCCATACCCGAAATGTTCAAATCCCGGAGTTGCTCTTTCTGACTATGCTTTCCTTTTCTCGACTTTCGTCCTCCAGGACTCCACCCTACTTCTAGCATCTGCTCTGCTCTCCTTATCCTGACCTCCCTTCCTTCCCTGCGGGGGGCCCATGCACTGGCCTGCAATTCCCCTGCACTCTCTCGAGGGCTCCTGACGCCTTCATCCGCACCAAGGTGGAGACTGGGCTTCATTTATCTCTGCAGCTCTGGAGTTGAGTCCAGTGTCGTGCATAGCAGGCACTTGATAAATATACCTCAATGAGGCCAGGTGTGGTGGTGTGCACCTGTGATCCTAGCAGGAGGCTGAGGCAGGAGGATTGTTAGTTTGAGATCAGCCTGGTCAACCTAGGAACTTAAAGAGAGAGACCTTGTCTCAAAATTTAAAAAAATAGTTTTTAAAGGGCTGGAGATGTAGTCAGTACAAAAGCCCTGGGTTCAATCCCAGTACTGAAAATGTATGTAAATTACAATTGATTTTTCCAGTCTAATGCTTTCATTTTACACACAAGGCAACCAAGTTTTGGAGACAGAGGTGACCTAGCTAAGATTATAAGCTACTTAGTGGTAGTGGCCAACCCAGCTTTCGTATTGGTGCAATTTCTTCTGCCAGTGCTTCCCTCCGCACTGCTGATTCATCTAGTTCTTTTTTTTTTTTTTTTGAGATGCGTAGGTGACATCAATTTTTTGCTTGACCAAAGATTAGAGTTTTATTGTTGATATTGTTTTGTTTTGGGAATCAGACCTCATCCTCAGCTTGGCCACATCCTGAACCCTCCCAGCCAGCTGTGTACTTCCGTGTAAAGTCCAGTTGCAGCAGAGAATTCCCATCCACTCTCTGTGTCCGATCCCTGGGGAAATCTGAGCTGTTTCTCATCTTCTGTCATCCCCCAGGTAATATCCAGCAACCTTGGTTTGTCATCAGCAAGAACTCTGTTCTTGGCTCATCAAGAACCCTTGTTACATTTTTTCTTTCTTCCTAGTAATTCTCCACACACTGATCACCACCACCCACTGCACCCCAGCACTTGGGATGTAAATTCCCACTTTCCTGGGCTGTATTTGGAGCTGAGCCCAATCTCTCTCCCCCACTGCAAGTGGTCCTTTACCTCTCATGGTGGTCCTGAGTAATGACTCCCTTGCCACTCTTTAAGAAAGATCACTGGACTGGGGATTTAGCTCAGTGGGTCCTGCCACCTGCCTCACAAGCACGAGGTCCCGAGTTCGATCCCCGGTACCAAAAAGAAAGAAAGAAAGATCACTGAATCATAGTGGGTGGAGAACAGAGAAAGGATGGAGAATCAGCTTCTTTACAAATACCAGCCATTTGCCTGACATAGGTACCCTGTCAGCTGACCTTTGGTCTCTGCTTCCTATAACTTCTCATCCCCAGGGGGAGGAGACGTTTGCAAACAGACCTCAGGGAACAGGTAGTGAGTTGCTTGGCTTGGTTTCTACTGCATCTGTAGTCAGTGCCTCCATGGGGAGCAGTTTTCTCACTTCTTGATTCTCTCTTATATTTTCTCCTTGGTTTCAGAGGTGACTCTCTGCGTGTGTGCATGTGCACATGTTTGAATGCATAATCCCCAGATTTTTTATTTTAATGAGCAATCAGAGCCTGTTTTTGATAACTTTCAATTAGGAATGTCTCCTACGCTGGGACTTGGTCAGATATTCTGGCTTTGTTGGTATCAAAGATAAAGCTGGATGCTGGTCACAGTCTTAAGGGCAATTTTATTTTTAAATTAATCTTATTACTCATTCATGATAAAAACTACAGAAAATTAGAATAAACGGTCTTTATCTCAATCTGATAAAAGCCATCTATGACAAACCAACCACCAACATCATACTAAACAGTCAAAAACTGAAAGCTTTCATTCTAAAATCTGGAACAAGACAAGGCTGCCCACTATCACCACTCGTATTCAATGTAGTTCTGGAAACATTAGCCAGTGCAATTAGACAAGAGAAAGAAAGAAAAGGAATAAAGATAGGAAAGGGAGAAGTTAAATTATCATTGTTTGTGGATGACGTGATACTCTACATGGAAGACACCAAAAACTCCACCAAAGACTTCTAGATTTAATAACCAAATTCAGTAGCATAGCAGGATAAATTCAACACTCAAAATCAATACCTTTCCTGTACATGAATAACAAACTCACTGAGAGAGAAATTAAGGAAACAATTCCTTTCACAATAGCATACAAAAAATGAAATAGCTAGGAACAATCTAATGAAGTAAAAGATCTTTACATTGAAATTATAGATTCTGAAAAAGGAGATTGAAGAGGATATCAGAAAATGAAAAGATATTCCTTGCTCTTGAGTAGTAAAAATCAACATAGTGAAAATGGCCATACTCTCACAATTGTTATATAAATTAATGCAATCCCAATCAAAATACCATGAGAACACTTCACTGAACTAAAGAAAACATTCCTAAAATTCATTTGGAACCATAAGAGACCTAGAATTGTAATAAAAAAAATCTAGTCAATGAAAGCAGGAAGGGAGCAACACAATCCCTGACTTGAAATTATACCAGAGTTACTGTGATAAAAACAGCATGGTATTAGGGGGAAAAATACAACAACAGACCTGAAGATCAATGAAACAGACTAGAAGATGAAGGAAGAACCCCAAACACACTCAGTCACTTTGTTTTTGACAAAGGAGCCAAACATGTTCACTGGAAGAAAGATAAATTGTGCTGGAAAAAGAGGCTTTCCACATGCCCAAGACTACAACTAGATCCATGTGTCTCAGCATGCACAAAACTAAAATCAAAATGGATAAAAGATCCAAATATTAAAACAGGAACTCTTGATCTGCCGGAAGAGAGAATAACTCTTGAGGACACAGGTTTAGGCAAAGACTTCATGAATAAAACCCAGATTGCATAGGAAATCCTACACACTCCTGTAGAAAGCCAGGTTTGGGAGAAACAGTCTCAACTGTCCCTTGAAAGTTTCAGTGCTATAGATATTGTCACCACAAGTCCCACGTGGGTACCACCCCCTAAACTGTGTCCAGAGAGATTGGGAACTGGCCTCTCCGGTCTGTTTGTGTGCTTCTGCATTATGGATTGTTTGGGTTCCAAGGACAATTTCTCAGCACAGAATCTCCTGAATATTGCACATTCATGCATCATGGGAAAGATTCCTTAAAATGGAAGTAGGGTAGTAGTTACCCCACCCTGGCCATGGCCTTAGTAGGGATAACTTGATATGAAAAATGATACAGTAAGAGGCTCCTGAATCTAGGATATGGAATTGGCCTGTGTGTGGTGGCTGCCATCAGTGACACCTGGAACTTCTCCAGTGCAGCCTCCCCCACAGCCCTGTCTGCCTCACACCGACCCTGTAGACACAGCGGGAAAACGGGGTCTGACCTGAGGGCGCCCTTCTCACACAGCTCTTCCACAGATGGGTCTTTGGCCAACCCTCACACCCCTATCCGAAGCCTAGTCTCAGAGAAACAACAAGTGATCCTATATTGACCTCTGGTCAGAAGTAGAGGCAAGAGGTATTTTTAAACTTCGACACTAAGAGACTTTCTATTCACTTGTGGAACTTCTGCCACTAGCCAGCCCATGCAAAGCCAGACATGCAGACTAATTGCATCCCCAGTAGGTTAAGGAGACACTGCAGGAATGCAAACCATATTAGACCGACTCTGGGCTCCCCAGGGGATTGGCAAATGCAGCGGGAAGATCTTGCTCATTCAGTGCAGCTTTTATTTTGATTGTTTCTCGAAGTTACAGAACCCTTTCGTGAATGAGATGGAGAATCTCATAGATTGCAAAAAAATTGCAAAAAAAAAATTTGAAGAAACCATGCCAAAATGCATAATGCTTTAAGTGTGCAGTCCTTTAGGGAGAAGTTTCCAGCTCAGAGAAATAAAACATGAAATTTGTCTGAATAAATTAAGCTGTAAATTACATTCTGTTACCACCTCCATTGGTATTTTGCTTTATCTTGTGGTGCAGGAGATAAGGACCAAGAGCCTCTTGCGCACTAAGCATGTGCTGTACCACTGAGCTGCACTCCCTGCCCCTAGGAGGTAGGTAGTCTAAGGGAGTTAGTCACCACTGGAACACGCATCATTGTGTAATAAAAGCATGTACTTTAAAAAGCCCATTCTCTTAAAAAATTCTCTTACAGAAAAAGAGAAAGAAATTGGACTTGTAGTAATATTTTGTCTTGGAAAAGGAAATTTTTAAATGAAAAGACTTTTTAAAAGTTTAGTTATTAAAACATTCATCAAAAGTTGTATTTTCTTTAAAACAATGGGAATAGACTTAGCATGTGTAACTATACTTAAAATGTTAAAAAAGAAGATAGTGAAAATGTACATGGTATCTTAGGTAGAGTGTTTTATAAAAACTTAAACCATGTATAAGCAAATAAGTCATCAACAGAAGTGTAAAAAGTATTTCTTTTTCCAATGTGAAATTATTCTTCTCTCTAAAAAGTTTTTGGCTCAGAAAAAAGAAAACAGTAACTTTAATAACATAGTGGTTTCTGTTGATTAATTACAAAGGACCAGGGCCATGTCATCACTGGCCCAACAATAGGAGCACACGATGGTGTTTCCTAAATACTTTTGGGTTGGAATTTTAAGCAAGATATACAGTTTTAAATTTATTAGGCAACTAGTACAAGAGGATTATATAAAAATTCAATTTCGAATTCACATTATACCCCTCATGAGTTGTGAATTGTGTTTAAAGCGATGACTTATTGGCTCTGCTCTTGGATTACAGTGCTTGATGTCAGCCCCTGGTCAGATAGACAATGTGAAGACGCCTCCCTTCTGTGAGTTTCCTATTTACTCTCTTGATTATGGACTTTGATGCACAGAAGTTTTACACTTTGCGTGGGTGAGCAGGGGGGATAAGACAGCTTAAAAATACTATGTCCTTGGCCTGGGATTTAGCTCAGTGGTACCGTGGCCCACCTCACAAGTGCAAGGTCCTGAGTCCAATTCCCAGTCCTCCCCCCCCAAAAAAATTAAGTCTTTGAATCCATACAAATAGGCCTTTTTTTCTGTTTATTTGCTTCTTTTCAGACTTTTTTTCCGTAATGTTTTGTAGCATTCAGTTTGATGCCTTTTTGAGTTTTATTGTTGTAATGCTGTTGTAAGCAGAATCATTTGTTTTCTTTCCAGATTGCTCATTCTTATTAGGGTACAGAAATGCAATTGATTACAGGATGCAAATTTGGTACTCTGCAACTTTTGCTGAATTTGTTTATTAATTCAAACAGGTTTCTGTTGTTGTTATTGTTGAATCTTTAAAATTTTCTGCATATAAGGCCATACCACCTGTGAACAGACACACTTTTACTCCCTCCTTTTAACATGTCTGCATTGTATTCCCTTTCCTAACCTAATTGCCCTGCCTGGGTCTTATAATGCAGGGAGCGGCTAGGCCATGTTGGCCTTGTTTCTGATCCTGAAGGATCTGACTTTGTGTGTGTGTGTGTGTGTGTGTGTGTGTGTGTGTGTGTGTGTGTCCGTGTGGTACTGGGGATTGAACCCAGGGCCTTAGCACTGAACTTTATCCTCAGACCTTTTTTATTTTTTATTTTGAGACAAGATTTAAATAAGTTGTGCAGGGTGGGCTGGACTTGTGGTCACCTGCCTCAGCCTCCCAGAGTGCTGGGATTATAGACTGAGGCCCCTTCTTGAGCAGAGTCAAGTGAGCATCCCACAGTCTTCCTTCTGTTCAGAGTCATCAGACAGAGGCTCACAGCGATGGGAGGAAGGTAGGCTTCTGCCTTGGCAGCAATGGCCCACAGGGGTCAGGGGAACTTCCCCACTGGTGACAGGGCGCAGGTGATTCCTGCAGACAGCATCTCCCAGCTACAGGTGCCCAGGTCGGACAGCCTGCTGCTCCCTGGCCAGAGCCCAGGGCTCCATCCCCTATTCACAGGCAAGCTGGAGCCCAGGGGCTGCACCCAGGTCTGGGGACAGGGGCCACAGCTGCTCCAGATCTGGATGAGAGTGGAGCACAGGACCCAAAGGGGAGGGGGTCCCCAACCCAGCCCCAGAGGCTGGGCCAGAAGCCAGAGGCCATCAGGCTGTGTTCACTGCTATGCCTCCTACAAGCTGGGAGTGATCAGGGAAAGTTATTGGATCTCTCCATGCCTCAGTTTCTTCCTCTGTGGAATGGGGATGGCGGCAATGGTGGTATCTGCCTTGTATGTATGATCCGGGGGAGGAGAAGGCAGGCAGCCAGCACGTGATGGCTGTGGAGCTCCAGTTTTGCAAGACGAAGGCATGGTGGTGAGGCGGCACACAGCATGAAAGCATTGCCCAGTGCCGTGCACTGATAAAGGTCAGGACAATGGATTTTATCACATGTGTGATAATTCTATCACAATTAAAACAAGAAAAAAAATGTTTCAGAAAGCTCCCAGGATGGAACACAGAACTCGTTGGTATTCACGCCTGGAAGGATGCGTGGCACTCCAGAAGCCCCTGCGGGGACTCACTGTTCCTATCATTAGCCAAGTGATAATGTGCAACTTTCTTGCCCCCTCTGAGTTTCAGGGTCCTTGGCCATAAATAGCAACCATGGCAAGGACAGAAACCAAGTTGTGAATGGTGGTAATGTCGCTAACTTGGAGGCCGAGAGGGAGCTGTGCCACTAGCGGTCCACACGGCAAACCAGGAAGAGAGGAGACTTGGGACATCACAACAATGCAAGTGAGAAGGATCAGAGGCACCGTTGTTTTGTCTTCATGAGTAGCAACTGACCGAGTTCCAGTCTCAGAGTGTTACTCTGAGGCTTTCCAAGGGCTGTTGCCTCCCAGGCCCATCCCTCCAACCGGGACTGCAGGTCAACATCACTCATCTTGAGACCAAGCCCACTGTCAAGTGCTCTGAGATCTTCCCACAGAGAATCTCCTCCAGTACAGGGACCACATGGTGCAGAGGTGGGAGGCGCTTGGCTTTGGACTGGATTAGGAGAGAGGCTACAGCAGCCGATCCTGTTGGACCATGTTGTGGTTTAAATCTCAAAATTTCCCTCAGATTCTTGTGTGTGTGGAAGGTGATTAGGTCACGGCTGCTCCATACTCATCAGTGGATTCATTCACTGATTAATTTACTAATCCAGTAGTAGCCGAATGTGCTATTAGGAGGTAGCAGCAGGCTGGAGGTGGGTCATTTGTGACCTAGACGGGTGTATTCATATCCCTGCTCCCCTTCTCTCTCAGCTTCCTGGAGGCCATCAGGTGAGCAGTTCTTCTCCACCATGCCTTTCTGCCATGCTGTAGAGCCAGCCAGCCACGGACTGAGTCACCCCAAACCATCAGACCTCTCTTCCTTTATGTTGTGAGTGTTGGGTAGTATATGTCAACAATGAGAAAGCTGCCTAAACCAGGCCACCTCCAAGGTTCTTCTGGAAGCTAAAGACCAGCTTCTCTCAACTTGTCTAGGGCAGGATCACCTTCCCCACCAGGAAAGCCCTCTTTCCCTTCTTGGTTGGTAGCCAGCAGTCAGATGCCTCCCAGTGGATGTCACTAGGTTGGGACTGAGGACCAGGGTGGACCTAGACTCTTTGACATATAGCTTGGATAATTTTTAACACATATCCAATCTACAGCAACATTAGAATCACGGAAAAATCAATAGCAACATTATCTTCTTGGTTCAGTGTATGGTTTCAAAATACACAACTTAAAGGAAAGCATGCTTCCATTTAATATTATTCATAGTAACATACTGCATGAGAACCAACTTTGCAGTTTGCCAATAAAAAATTAATCTTGGGCTGGGGATTTAGCTCAGTGGTGCCACCGCCTGCCTTGCAAGTGCAAAGTTTTGAGTTCGATCCCTGGTACAAAAAACAAAAATTAATCTCACGGTCCTGTTTACCATTTTAAATTTTAAGCATAATCACAGAGAATGACAAAAGTAAAATAAGGTCTCCTTCTTTGTCTTTATCATCACTGGGCTCTCATGGTTTATTTCAAACCCACAGCTTAAACCTGGAAGTTGGAGACAGTTGGCATAAACTCTAAGCTCAAAAGGTATCTGAAACTATGCTGGGGCAAAAATGCACAGGGAAGATTCAGGGAACAAGACCGCCTGCACACCAGGGCACGTTCTGCACTCATTTCCAGACAGGACACGTGGATTCATGAGTCAGTAAGTAAGAAAATACGGCACAGCGAACTTACATGTATGGTAAAATGCAGTGACAAATTGCAGAAATGATTCCTAACTTCAAAGAGCAAAATACTGTCTTATGAAGCTGTATTTTACCACTAACACTATTTAGAATTGCTCACATCCTGGGATATAAAAGAAAATGAACTTCTTGCCAGTCATGTTTAAATTGTGTTTAAATCTTCTACAAACAATGCAAAAACAAGACAAGGGGTGCCTGCTCCTGGAGGCCCTCAGCTTTCTCCTCTCCGTGTCACAGGGGTAAAGTGACAGCCAAGTCTGTAAAGTGAAGCTGCCTGTGCCTCTGTCTTTAAACAAACGGTCTTACAGTTAAATGTGTTTATTTTAGGTTTAGTTCTTAGGAGCAAAAGGACCAAAAAAATGGAAAGTCTACTAAGTCCTTTCATTCGTACATCAATGGTTAGGATTTACAGATTGAGTGTTTGGGAAAGACCAGCTGTTGGTATCCTGGTCCACGGGTAGGCAGGCAGAAAGGGGAAAACAAAAACCAAACCAAAACAAAACAAACCCTACCTTTTCAAGTTCCAGGCTAGTGTCTGGCGCCCTCTGGTGGGAAGTTGGGGTTATAAATTCGGACGCTGTATAGATGGTTTACTGTTTACGGCTGTCAGGCGTTGAATTAAGTTCTTCGTGAGCATTACTTCGTCTTGACAAGTGCCTAGAAACTAGCACTCTATTCCGAATTTATTGATTGGTCACAAGTCATACAGCTAGGATCAGGGATTCCCGTGGGCCCTCCACCCCTCAACAACTCAGATGAGGGGGCGGTTTGAGGGGTCCCCACCCCAAACCTCACTTCCAGCTCTAGAGCAACTTGTTGAATTGTGATGCTGTGATCTAAAAGCAGTTTTCTAAGAAGATTCACTTAAAGATTGTGACTTGCTTTCAAAAGTAAACCAATATGGCTTAGTTGGTCATATTTTTCTTCATATATATACATATATATTTTTTTTAAATTTAAATCTTAACTTGTTGTGGCAATGGACTTCAGAGACTAGCAATCATAACTCCTAGACTTTAAAGAACTCTGGTGTCAGATGTCGAATGCCTGTAATCCCAGCACCCCGGGAGGCTGAGGAAGGAAGATTCCAGATTTGAACCCACCCTTGGCAGTTTAGAAACTTAGTGAGACTCTGTTTCAAAATAAAACTTTAAAAAGGTATAAGGGTGTCTCTCAGTACAAAGACACTGGGTTCAAACTCCAGTACCAGAAACAAAACCAAACACTGATAGTCTACTTAGCGGTTGGGCAAGACGGGCATCGTGAAACTTTGGAGGAAGATTGGACTGGCGTGATGACTGGAGGATGCTAGAGATATTTAACGAGGCGACCCCATGTCCTGCCTGTCACTTCCACATTCAATGTCATAAGAAATTGTTTTGACTTTGACGATAGGTGAGGCCAGAGGGATTTGCGAGAAGATCCTACTTCCTTGTTTCCCTCCACAGTCCATCATTTATGTTGCTATCCTATCCCTCTTCCGAAGCAGAGATTTGCCTCGTCTTCTATCTTTCACAAATCAGTCACCTCTGTTAATGAACTTAGGCTTTTATCCCCCGTTCCAGCTGTTGGGCTGCTTTCCCGAGCTCAGTCCATCTAGAAAATAACCCTTGGTTGCCTGAATAGTCCTGAACCCAAGGCTGTTCACTGTAAACAGTTCCCGGATGCCATTTCCTTATCTGCAGCATAGCTCGGCCAGTTTATTACTAGAAATTTTGAGCTTAGAGTGAGGCTTACAGATAGGCAGGTGCTTGGCATCAGAAAGGTGTTTTGTTATCACCGTTCCGGGCAGGAGGGGGATGTCACGCCATGTGGGCCTCATGCAGAAGCCCTGGGGTTCGTTGTCATGAAGCCAGGCAGGGGGCGGTGTGGGCAGGAGCCTTGCTGCGGTTTCTGCAGCCCATGCGGGCTGAGGGTTGCTTCAGTGGGCTCAGGCAGGGGGCTGGCCCTGGACCATGAGGCCAGGTGCACAATGACCAAAGCAGGCCCATTTGGGGATGCTGGGTGTGGTTGGTTTGCTTTTGAAAAGTGCACTGGGCCAGTGGGTGGCTCACGTGTCCTCTCTAGGACCTGGCCATCCTTGGTCCCTTGAAGGATGGTGAGGCACCATCTTTTCCAAGCTTGATGCCTTGGTCACCTGCAAGAGAGCGTGTGCCCTGGCACACTTGGTGACAGCCTTTTATTCAGTGGGGCCCTGCTTCTTGAGAAGCCAGCCCTGACAGCCTCCATGGTGCTTAGTCCTTCAGGGAACAAGTGAACCCCAGAATTCCCAGTCTCGCCAGCCGGAGTGGTTCACATGCTTTTTGCTGGAGGGTTTATTTATTCAGTGTTTGCTATGTGCCAAGATGTGCTGAGAAATCGGGACGTCAGAGTCCTCACTGAGCTCCGTAACATCCCTATCATTCCATCCATTCTGCGGGCTGGAGACCTACAGAGCTTGAAGAATCTGCCAAAGAACCGAGTCATACTCGCCCTAGTGTTTTCCCTCCACCGTGGTGACCTGCGGCCCACTCCACAAAGGCCCACCAGATCTGACCAGCACGACCTGAGGCGAGTGGACACAGAGCCTGTGAGGCCACGGGGAAGTTCCCAACACGTCCGGAAGGGGCCCCAGAGGCACAGCTCCCGCCAGGAACCAGGAGGCCTGTGAGCGCAGGAGCACATGGGGAGCCCCGTGGAAATCCTTGGTAAACCAGGTTCAGTGTCGCTCAGAAGTGACAAAGCAGAGGTGGTGAGCAGGACCCTTCCAATACTAGCGAGCAGGGGTCCTGGATAGCCACCAACAGGGAATCCACGCTCTGTGGAGAGACTGGAACAAGACCAAGCAGGGATCAAATCCCTCTGTCTTAGTCGCTCTCTTGTGGCTGAGACACGATACCTGACACCCACAACTTAACGGAGGAGAGATTTATTTTGGCTCGTGTTTCAGCCTCCAGTCGGCCAGCTCAAAGGCAGAATGGCACAGTAGAGAGGACTGGAGCCGGAGAGCTTAAGGCATGGTGGACAGGAAGCAGGAAGCAGAGAATGAAGGGAGGAGCTCGGGAGGACAAACCTTTTCCAGCCACTCCCCCAGGGGCCTCCTCCAATCAGACCCCAACTCCTCAGAGCAAGCCAGCTCTAAACCCCCATGGCCCAGTCACCTTCCCCAAGCCTCACCTATGAGAGCCTGAGGCTTGGGGGGATGCTAGAAAGAAACCAGGATACCCTTGCTGCCTATTTTCCCTGCTCCAGTAGCAGGGAGCTGAGGTCCCTGTGCTTTCCGCTATACATACAGGACTTTCGGTGGAACAGAGGGCCATCTGTTCAGGCTCTTAAGCACCTGCCAGCCAGGGAGCTTCAGATGCGCTTCTTAGATAAGTGGGATTTTTTTCTCCTTGCAAATCACGACCATCGCTGGGGCTGCAGTCTGTGGGCTGCATTACCCGGCAGGCTGCGCTCTAAGGAAAACATTCTGCTGGGGCCTTTTGGACTACATGGTTTCTTGCACTTGTTTATTTCACAGGCAGATTTTTAAATCATTCTTTTGGGCTGGGAACATATTTTCACCTAAGATAATAGATGGAAATGTGAGCTGGGTACTGTTCCCAAGTGACATCAGCATATGTACCCTGTTTCCTCCCGAATCCCACGCCCCCTCCCTTGCTATTTTACTTCTCCATCTTCTTTTAGTTCCAAGGAGGAAAATGTAAGAAAGAAAACGTTACCCCACAATGCACCTCCTATTTTCCATGCTCCCCTTGAATTTGCGGAGAAGCCCTAGGCCTCAGTCCTCCTGTTCGGGCCATGGCTCAAGTTTGGCTTCCCCCGGGGAACAGCCCCTCCTGGGGCCCAAGCTGATCATGTGCTCAGGAGGTGCGCACCCCTGCCAGGGCCCTCAGTGGCTCTGATACCCACTACATTTCCCCCTCTATGGGAACAGAATCATATTCCATGCTTTCATTTATGACGGGCTCCTTTCCACTCAACATTACGTGCACGAGGGTTATCTCCTTCCCTACGTGCGGCTGTATCCACTCATTCCCGTTGCCATGCAATGGTCCCTAAGGTGCAGTACCCACTCTGCTGTGGCCAGAGCCGCCATGAACATTCTGACCGACGTCTTCGGTGGATGTGTGTGCCTTGCTACGTGGGAGGCACACCCAGGAGTGGAAATGCCGGGTCAGAGCGTGCACAGGCTCCTCACACTGAACAGCGGGTGATCACACCCATTTACACTCCTGTCCACGGGACATGGGCCTTCTAGATCTTCTCTGGGATCGGTATTTTGTGTCTTTTTAACCATTCTGACTGATGTAGGGCTATGTTTCAACTTGGTTTTCATTTGCATTTCCCCTAATAGCGAGTCCATCTTACCACCCTTTCATAGGCTCGTTGCCTATTTAGATGTCCTACCTTGGATGCGACTGCATCTTTCTCTTGCACAACCTTCTACTGCACAGTGTGTTTTTCATACGGACTTGTGGGAGTTATTTTTATAGTCCAGGGAAGCATTCATTAGAGAAACGTTTTGGACATAGCTGCTCCCATTCGGTGGGTTATCTTTGCACAAGTTCCTAACTTTAATGTTATAACCAGTATTAAATTTAATATAGTATATCAAACACTTATCAAATTTTTCCATCAAGGCCACTGTGTTTTGCCCACTGTTTATAAACAATCTTTGTCTACTTCCAGATCAGGAAAAGTCTTGTCATTTTTTTTCCCCTCTGCAACCTAGGTGTTTTATTTTCCATCGTTAGATGCTGAACCCATCTGGAATGGTAGGCTTTGTTGTTTTCTCTTTTTTTTTATTTCTGTTAGTACATGCTTGCAGTATGCAATGATTACATGCACTGCGGGGAAATGGTACATGTGTGCAACACATTTCAATTCCCCTTTTTTCCCACTCCCCATTCCCTTTTGTTTTCCAGCATCAGATTCATTTATATATCTTATAAGACCTTATAAAGTTAATTATATGCACAGATTGAAAATCAATCTAATAGGCTAAAGAACATATAAAACATGTAAGATAATTGTACTAAATCAAAGCACACTTTTAGACACTTTAACTGCACTGGATCACAATAACTTTCTTTCTTTGTTTTTTCCCCTTATATCTGTCTTTAATTTCATGTCATATGTAAGTTTTCATATAAGAGAAAGCATGCAATATTTAAGCTTGTGTGTCTGAGTTACTTCACTTAACATTACGGTCTCAAGGTGCATCTATTTTCCTACAAAAGACCAAAGTTTCAAGTTTATCCTTCCTATGGCAGGGTAGTATTCCAGTGTGTATAAATACCACATTTTAAAAAATCCTGGAACAATGGTTTTGTTTAATGTGAGATAGGATCTTGGCTCATTTTCCCCATGTGGAAATCCAGTGGATCCAGCACCATCTACTGAACGACTGTCCTTCCCCACAGCACTTGAATGTCACCTGCACAGCATTTCAGGTGACCGCGGTCATGTGAACTTATTTCTGGGCTCCGTTTGTTCTATTCATCTACTTGTCTCTCTTTGCACCAGTGCCCCCCGCCTTTGTTTCTGCAGATTTCAACAGCCCACAATCCTGCCACTGTGAGTCTGCCAGCTTTTTTTTTTTAAACTTCCTCCCCAAATCAGAAACAAGGTGCAGTCATCCCGACAGTGTCACTTACACTCAACTCTATCTTGGCAGTCCTAGGCCACATCATAAGGCAAGGAAGAAAAGGCCTGAAGGTTGGAAGGAAAGAAAGAAAACCGGCAGTATCCATAGGCGTGATTGTTAATAAGTAATTTCGGCAAGGCTTCCAGCCACAGGATTGATATATAAATGTCAGTGGTATTTCTACCGATCAGCAACAAACATAAAATAAAAATTTCACCCCGGGATTTAGCTCAGTGGTGGCACCGCCTGCCTCACAAGCACAGGGTCCTGCGTCTGATCCCTGGTACCAAAAAATAGATAAATAAATAAATAAAAATGTCGGATGCATAAAAACTATCAAGTAACACGACTCCACTGATCATTACAAAAATTTATAGAGAAATTGTAAAATCACCTAGATAAATGAAAAATCAACTGCATAAATCCCAACAAGGGGTGTGCGCGCGTGTGTTTCGGAACACATATAGGAGTTCTCCAAATGCTGAACGAAATTGAGGACACGTCTTTCCCCACCAAAAGATGGAAAAAGAAAAGAAAGATGGAACTGGGGACACTTCCCATATGAAGGAAAGGGCTGGCACAGCATCGTGGCAGTGGGAAGGTGCAGAGCGTATTCCAGGACCTTAAATAACTTGAAGGAGTTGGAACCAAGATCGAGTGAGGACAGAGCGATGAGAGGAGGAAGGGAACGGAGATGAACAGCCAGAGTGTCAAAGACTTGGGCTGCCATGAATAATTCAGACTGAAGCCTGGGCCTTAGCTTGAAGTCCATACATTGCCCACACAGTCTTTTTTAAGCAAAGCAATGACATGCTTTGCACATGTTAGTGCATAATTTCATGACTAAGAGGAAGAGCTATTATTATCATCCCCATTTCATGGATGGGGAATCTGTGGCCAAGGAAGGTTAAGTAACTCGCCCGACCCAAAGAAAGCTTGTTGGAGGGGCCTCTTGGTGACATTCCTGTCACTGGGACAAACTATCCAACAGCCTCTACTTTCAGCAAGAGAGGTTTACTTTGGCTCACAGTTTTAGAGACTCCAGTCTGTGGCCACCCAACTCCAAGCAGAAGCAGCACGGTGGCAGGGCGCAGTAGTGGACAGCAGCTCAGACCATGGCAGCCAGGAGGGAGAGAGAGGGGAGAAGCAGGGAGAAGGACACACCCTCCAGGTCAGCCCAAGAGGGGCTCCAGCCAGGCCCCACCTCCCCTAACAGCGCCTTCAGCTACAAACTCACCCATGGGTCAGTCCACAGATGAGCACAGCGCCCACGATCCAGGCACCTTCCAAACCCCCCACCTCTGAACATGGCACTTTGGGGGGACATTTTAGATCTAAAACAACTTGGAATTTGACCCAGGCCATCTGGTTCTAGAGTGTATGTATACTTGCTGCCCCTGTGGTGTGCCGGAGCTCACCTTTAAGACTTCGTTGGAGAATTAACCGTGGCCACGTTAGGGTGCAGGGGCTGTTCTGAGGCTGTGATGGGGGAAAATATAGACAGAGACTAATCAAGAAGCACTCAGTGACAAATGTCTAAAATGGAGCAGTGACAATGGGAAGGGAGAAGGCACATGGAGGTGCCCAGTGTCACTGAACTAAAATGGCAGATTCGGTTTGGCCGGACCGGGGCTCAGTGTGGGGGGAGAGAAGAGAGGGGCCAGTGAGTGGCTGGAAGGACGCTGTGACTCTCCATACCCCATCCTGAGCCTGGGAAAGGGTCCGTACACGGAGCATCTCGGGGGGCGGAGTCCCTTGCTGGGGCCTGAGAAGATGAGCGAGACAGCAGACAGCCCAGAGGTCCCCACATTATTTCCAGACCAGGACGTCAGCCTGTTTCCCAGCTCTCCATTCTTCCCTCGTTTTCTTTCTCCCTAGCATGTGAAATGCAGAACCGTTCCATAAAATTCACTTTCTCTAGGAGTTTGGCCTTAGCAAGCCTAACCCATGCTCTCTGGACAGCACTCACCAGCACCCGGCCCCGCGCCCCCAGAGCTGCGGGGAGAGGGGCTCGCTGGCTTCACAGAGTGAAAGTCTGTCTCTACCTGGCATGTTCCACTGTGGAGGGGCCCGGTCACTGAAGCCTGCCCTGCTGCCTGCAGCTGCGGACTGCTGCTCCGCGTGGTCTCACTATTTTAATTTATGAGCTAAAACTTAATCCTGCGGGGGCAGGACAATCGACAATCACGCAGGGAGCTCCTAGGAATGCAGGCACCCTCCGGAAGGCCTTTTGGTGGGTCTGGTAAGGCCACTCTGTCTCTCTCTTGCACCTTCCAAAGCTCAGCCCTGTTCCAGATGGCCCGGGGAAGGATTCTCACCTCTGGGGACGCTGCTCTAATCCTCCACAGCCGGGCAGCCTCCACTTCCGGCACGAGTCACGGCCCTGGATGGACACGAGACACTGTCACCGCCGTCCACAGAGAGGACGTGGTGGCTGGGAGTGATCAGCCTGCTGCGGCCTCGCAGCCGGAGCTCAGGCTGCCTTGACTCATGCATCCTCGTGCACCACCATATGCCAGGTGCTATTCTAGGTGCCAGTGGGCGGGCAGCAAGGATACGAACTCAGCTCCGCGTCCGCACTCGGGAACATCGTTTCTCCCTCAAGCATCTCGCCTTCGCGGACACTGAAGCCCCGCACGGAGGAAGGCGGGAGGCTCCATGTCGCCGAGTCCGCCCGGAACCAGCGCCTGCCCAGCTCTCCTGCCAGGAACTCTGGCCGAGTCCCGGCGCCCAGCGGACTGGCGGTGTCTGGCCACTGGGGCTGCCTGGGGCTGTCCTCCGGGCTGCCGTCCCCTCCTCTGTCCTGCTGGTTCCCTGGGCTCCTTGCCCTGGAAGTCCGCTTCCTCTTGTGCACTCACCACCCAGCCTGTAGAGAAGGCCTCGCCCTTTGCAGCCCTCGTCACCCCGCCTGGGCATGTCCTCTGTCACCCCCACACGGGCCTTTCAGGTCCCCACGGACAGGGCCGAGCTTGCTAAAGTCAGAGCCCTGAAGAGCCTCACAGGGGGCGGTTCAGGGAGGAGCCCGGATTCTGCCTTTCCTGCCTCCTTCCTCCTCCCGCCCCATCCCTGACCAATCTCTAGCGGATCACTTGTTCATCCTCGGAGCAGGTACTGATGAGCGAGGCTGTGCTCTAACCCTCCTCCTCCTCCTGGAGAACAAGCCCGTGCCCTTTCTCTCCTAGTCTCTCCCAGACGCAGCTGGGTCTGAGCGCCTCCGCCTCGGCCGCTCGCGCCAGATGTTCTGGAATGTGCCCCTGTCCTACACGCAGAGGACAGCGCCCCCCGAAGCAAGCGTCTCCGCATACGCCCGCCTTCACCTGTCCAGCTGCGCCACGCGGGCTGTCTGCCCTTCGAGGACGGAAGGCTCAGCAAACGGAGTGGTGTGTTGGGTGAGCGTGTGTGTACGTGTGTGTGCACACACGTGTGTCTACGTGTGTATGTGGGTGTGAGCTGTATGTGTTTCAGAGGCAAATGCTTTTTCCTGAGCATTTCCGGCAGCACAATAGCAATAGGCACTATTTTAAACCCGTAGATAATTTGATCTTAATGATACGGTGCGCAGAGGCACTAATAAGTTTACAAATGTGCCAGCAACACTAAACACATATGTCTTAGGAAAATGCTACCCTGTGCTTGGCTTATTGTAGGGCTGGGAACAGAGGTAATTGTGAATAATTAAGAGGGAGTGACCAAGAGCTGACTCAACGGTGTCTCCAGAGACACCGGCAGACACAGCGCATGTGCAGGGGGTCCAGGGACCCTGAAAGCTGGGGTCGGGGGTGCAACAGCAGGTGCCCTCCCTTCCTAGCTGAGAGGCACCCAGCAACATGAATCAGGGGAGCTGGGAGGCTGCTCTTTCTTACCTGCAAAGGCCAATGAGAGCCCCTGCGGAGGCTCTGGGGGTCTCAGAAGAAAAGTGCAGTGCAGCAAGGAGACTTCTGCTAGCAGTGCCTCATGCCACGCTGCCGCTCAATTGGCGTGGGCCTCACATCCAACAGTTTGCAAAGCTGGCAGCTTGGCTCTGCCACGCAACAGCTAAGTGCCACCCTGCAAGGTACCGTGGGTGTCCCTTGGCTTCTTCACTGCAGAGGGTGGGAAATCCCTGCCGCAAGTCGTGTGGCATCCACATGTGCGTGGGAGGCCTCAGCAGATGTCAGGGCGCACAGTAGGTATGCAGTTCTTATTCCTGCGTTCCTTCCCTGCCTCCTTTCTTTGCTGGTGAAGAAAATGCTCTCACTGAGGTCATTTGTGACTGGCACATTTCCTGGCTTGAAGGAGGTACTTGATCAATATTTGCTCAAGAAAGGATCAAATAATCCAGAAACATTCTTTGCTACTTAGCCAAGAAACTCAGGTGCAGAGAAGCTGAGTAAGTTCGCTAGGGCACATAGCAAGTCACAGGGAAGCGGCTCTTTGGTCCTGGCAGAAGTATGAATCCCCCAGCCCAGGCCGTGCAACTGGAACCGATAATTCCATGGGGTTGAGCTCTGGTCCCTGTCCTTTGTCCTGAAGTGGCATTAATTTGCCAGAAGGTTTGTTTTAAAGAGGAAAAAATGAACACCCCCAAAACGGAGGGAGTGTGAATGTCGGTCTGACTACAGGCTCCTGCGATGTGTGTTTAGGCAGATTAAATCTGTGTTTGATTACAAACCCCAAGGTAAAAGGAAAATAAATATGTTCATGCAGACAAGAGATTTCCAAAAGGAGGAGGAAACAAGAAGACAGTGGTTGATACTGGAAAGGCTGCTGTCCCCTAGCAGAGTCTAGGGTGTCCCGCTGTGGTGTCCAGTGTGGAGACGCCCGGCGAGGGGCCACAGAACGTCCCCCAGGTGCCACCCACCTGAGCACAGTGCCCACAACCCTAGCCTTCGGGGAAATGCTGATCGATTCTGAAAGCTCCATGGAAAGGTATAAATCCCCTCTTAGTGCCTTCTGGGCTCCCGGCAGGAAACACCGGTTTCCTCTGCAGTCCCAAGGCACTCGGTAGTGTTCTTGTTCCATTCATCCAAACCTGCGTTTCATTAAAGTGACACTTATTTGCAGCAGGCCTGACTTCCTCTCTGAGGCTGTAAACATCCTCTTGGCCGCTCAGCTTCGGCACCCCGCACACTAAAGAGCCGTTCACAGAATGTCTGTGGATGGGACCCACGCGAGTGTCCACAGGGAGGCCCAGGAGAAGCGCAAAGGTGGTTCCTGGAGCAGAGTTCTCTGTGGGCCAGGAGAAGGCGATTCGCTCATCTAAAGTGGGGTAGCCACTCAGCGGCACATTTCCGTGACCTGGTAAGGCCACTGTGCCTCTGCTTTCCCAACTCCTCAGCCCCCCCGCAGTGAGTTACGTGGGCCACATGAGTACTGCGGCCGGCTGTGGGAGTCCAGCATCCAAGGCGATGACAAGCCTGGGTGTCAGTCCACACTGTCTTCTCTCGCTGTGACAAGTGACCACCATGGACACCAGGCAAGGCCACTATGAGAGCAGAGGCCCTGTGTCCTGGCCTCTGAAGGTCCACTCTGTGCACAGGCATGGCGGATGCAAACCCAAAGGAGAGCGGAGCCTCCTTGGGTTAAGCTGCTGGGGTTTTGCTGAGTGAAACACAGAACAGGGACTCTAGCAGCCTTTTATGAGCCGCTGTGACCATTGGATGACAGTGCGGTCCTTGAGGGTACCTAGCAGGGCTCCTGGCATTTTGGAAATGTTTGGTAAAGATACTTCCGGTCTCCCTTTTTTTCCCCTGTGAACTTGAAATGGCCCCTTGGGAAGTCCAGGACAGCAGCAGGAGGAAGCCCAGGATGAAGCTGTCATGCAGAAGAGGGTCCAGAAGTCTCATGCTGGAGGAGCCACTGAGAGGACAGCAGGGTGCAGAAGTGGGAGCTGGGTCCCGAGACTGGGTAGCTTGGCCTCCGCAGGCTGGCCCTCCTTTCCTGATGGTAGCAATCAATCCTTACTGGGGTGGGGCAAAGAGGAACTTCTGGATGTTGCAGTCCCCCGGAGGCTCCTGGAGTCAGAGGTCTCCAGGCTGCGTGCAGGATATAAAAGGTCCTAAGGTGGTGAGGTTCAGGGGACTGCAGAGAAAGGAAATCACATTTAATCCCATTTGTCCTACAACAGTCTTTAAAGCCAGACAAAGGAAATCATGTGTAGAGCCCGGTCCCCCTCCACGACCCTGGGAGCCTTTATGCTCCTTTGTAAGCTCCAAGCACACTGGGCTGCACCGGTTTTCAGAAGGACAAAAGCCGTTTTAACAGCGTTCCTGGGGGGTGATGGGCGAATCATAATCTTGCAACCAAACAGTTTGGTTTGCTCATTCTTGTAAGGCTCTCCGGTAGGGAGAGAAGAAAAGGACTTGAAACTGCTCACTACCCACTCCTTGGCAGGAGCCCACTACAAACTTGCTCCCCTCCCCCTCCATCCGCCTCTCTTCCCCCCCCTGGAGAGGTTGGGCCAATGCCAACTCCAAGGTAGGTGGAGGCAGCTGCTGCCCCCCCCCAGGCACTTTCTTCCTGGGCGTCTAGGAGAACTGAGCCAGACTCTGACTCCTGCAAGCCCCAGGTCTGAGAGCCAGGGCTGTGAGTGGGCGTCAGAGACCCAGCGGCTGGCTTGGAAGCTGATCTGAGGATGGTGTGTAAAGAATTTGCTGGTAACTAAGAGCCTGTCGGAAAATGGAACTAAGTAAAGAGTTCCAACAATGTAAGGAAGGAGGGCATGAATGTGTTTGTCTCCAGGTCCTTGCAAAGTAGCTCACAGTGATCCCAAGAAAGGGCTTCGAGGGTACAGAGCTGTGCTAGAACTACTGAGCGGAGCTGGATGGCAGAAAAGCAGCACAGCAACGACAACAGTCGAATTCACATAGCAGTCTGCACGCTGAAGGCACAGGCATGTGAGTGCTGTGGCCAAGGACGCCACTGCACAGAGGGGACAGTGGGGCACCCCAAGGTGGAGGGGCCCAGCACACAGAAAGTGGGGGGCTCTGGAGACTGGAGGGAGGGAAGACAGCCATGGGCTGTACAAAGAAATGGGCGGAGGTCGGGGAGAAAAGGCTCTTGGATGGAGGAGTGCCTCAAAGCCCTTGGTAAGTTTTCGCCCGACTCAAGAGGAATTCAGAAGCCTGTGTGTGTCCAGGAAGGGGCAGGCAGCAGCAAAGCACTTGCGGGTCCCGGCCATGGAGAAGGGGAACCAGGAGGGCAGCTGGGGAATATCCTGGAGATGGAAGACACAGGGCTTGGTGGCTGAATAACCTCCGGGGAGGACGCAGGCTGTCGCCCTTCACTGTAGAGAGGTGGGCTGGGGCGGGGCCCTGACAGGGGACACAGAAGGTGAACAGTAAGGGTGCCGGTCTCACGCCGAAGGGTGGGGAGCAAACTCTAGTCGCTGTGGTGTGGTGAGGTGGAAGGGCATGGACAGAGCTCTAGAAACCCACGGGAAAGGGAGCCACAAGGAGGGCCACGAAGGGGTACAGACAAGATCTCCAGGAACTCAGGCCCCCAGGCGGGGCCCTGGCTTTTCTGAAAGCTCCTCAGGATTCTAATGTAGCCAGGTAGAGAACGGCTATTAGAAATGGAGAAAAGTGACGGGAACCACAGCACCTTTGAAGGAATGGACACTGCCTAGGCTACAGAGTAATGGAGCTGGCCCATGGGCAGAGGCAGTGACAGGAGGAGCAACTTTAGAGGAGCCCAGGGTGGCTAGAGGTTCAGGGTCTGAGAGGGACACTGCTGAGGAAAGCCAGGGCCAGTGGGAAAGTTGGTGGGCCAAGCGGGGGGGATCACCCCAAAGCACTGTACTGTGACATCATAGGAAGCATTTTAGCAGAGTGACGTGATAGACCTGTGTTTTCCAACAGCAGCACTGGAGGAAGGGGACAAGTAAAGAGGTTGGGGAGAATCCAAGTTTTGTCTTAACTTCTTTGGGCCATGAGCCCCCTTTCCCCAGAGCACAGTCCCGTGCCACTCACCATTTCCCTCAACAACAGATCACGTGTATGAGACAAACTGGTGGGAAACCAGGACGACCGCTGTCCGAGTGTGTGGTCGTGGTCCCATAAGATCATACGGAGCTGAACAATACCTACCGCCTAGAAATTTTGCCGTCTTTTGTACACGCAGATATGTTCAGAGACACACACAGCCCACTCCGTTAAAGTTGCCAATGATACCTGGATCAGCAGCGGGCTGTGCAGGCACGGAGCCCACAAGCAGTGGTAACACACAGCCTGGTGTGCGGTGGGGTGTGTAAGTGCACCCTGCTACATCCGCACAGTGGCACACTTGCCCCCCAAAACACACACTTCTCAGATCAGGTTCCCTTTGTTCAGGAATGAACGCGTGAGCTGGCGAGTCTGTTTCCTCGGTGGCCCCTGACATGACTGCCTTAATTCCCCATGAAATTTCTGTGGCTTTTATTTATTTATTTTGCAGTGCTGAGCTACATCTCCGGCATTTTTTATTTGTTTTTTGTTTGTGGCAGGGCCCAGTTCCTTTTCAAAGTATCCAAGTATCTGGTTGTCGTGAAAGGCAATGATTTTGAGAATGTCCTCCTGAGTCCAGAATAAAATCTACCTCCCCACTGTGTGTACGTTTCAGGCCATGTAGAAATACTGAAGCAGGCATTTTCACATTTTCATTTCTTTTTATTTTTATTTTTGTTGTGCTAGGGATCGAACCTAGGCCTTTTGTGATCTACCCACTGACCTACATCACCAGCCCTACATTATCCCATTTCCTAGGCTGGCCTTAAACTCCTGGGCTCAAGTGATCCTCCTGCCTCAGCCTCCTGAGTGGAGAGTAGAGGGTACACTGGAGCAGGCCACCACCCCTGGCTAAGGCAGGCATTTTAGTACACGAGTAGCTTTGGGCTCCTTGTGCTAGGCAGAGCTCTCTGAGTGGGATAGTTCCTTTCTTTTCTTTGTTCTACTTCTGTCTTCCTTAAGTGCCCTGACTACTAAATTGAAGTTTATTTTCATTGTCTGTACTTTTCACTGAATAACATTTTTTTTGAAATTAAAATTAGATTGCATCTCACACGTCTGGTTTTGGGTTTTTGCCCCCTTTTTTCCTCTTCTGTGGCTCTGTTAATACAAAGCACCCCAATGCAAACCCTGTTTCGAGATGGCAGTAAGTTTAATGGTGGGTAGCAAGCCGGGAGCCTGCGGTTTTCAGATGCTTGGTTTATTTTTAGACTCCGTGGATGAATTTGTCCCTGGAGTGTTTACTGAGTACCCTCTGAAGACACAGCCCCTGGGCACAAGAGGAAGTTACTCTCTGACAAACCAACTCCTCCAACGACTGGAAGACACAGGTGGGGAGCAAGTTATTCTGTTTTTACACAACGGCACTGGGACCCAGAAGGGTCAAGGGATCCAGGTGGAACAGGAGCGGGTCCAAAAAGATCGACCTGTCCTTGGAGTAGTGCTCAAATAGGCCCTTACCAGATGCATTTCCATTTCCATAACCCCGGTCACTGAGGAGGTGACGGCGACTGACAATTTCCATTACTATAACAGAAAAATTGACATTTCCATTATGTCTTGAGCCTTTAAACTATGGACTGAAAAAAATGATAAAACCTGGTGAGGCATTTATTTAATGCAGGGAAGCAAATATTACATTCTTAACTGTTTCCTGGTGGAAAAGAAAGCATTCCAGTCGACGTTTTAATAAGACATTTTGTTTAACATCCTCATAGTTGTAGATGCTTAAAATGTATTAAGTGAGCCAGTGACTATGATCATGAAATCTGGGAGACCGAGGAAGGGGAATTGTGAGTTCAGAGCCAGGCTGGATATCTTAGCAACTCAGGCAGAGTCTTTCTCAAACAAAAAAATAAAATTTATTTTAAATGTAAACATTGCCAATAGGGATGATGATTTCATATACTTATTCTAAAACTTTGAAATGCCTTAAAATGTCAAATAGTACAGTACTAAAAATCTTAGACTATAAGGAATCTAATGAAATAAAAACCAGTGTTTTGTGCCTTAAAAATTCTCATCACATCCTTAAGAGCTCCTATATTTCTTTATATCTTGATTCACTCTTAAAAATAATTAAAGAATAAAAAAGTAACAGCAAATTTCTGAGCTATTGAATAGACACAGAAATAATTGCTTTTCCTTTTTAGTCATTTCTGTGTTCTTTTCTTCATTTTCGCATTGTTTTCCACTTCCCAATAAACAAGTGATCCTGATAACCTTCCTAATCTAAAGTAGCCAAGTGCAACTCATTAGCTTGCTAATTAATGTTTTCCAAAGTGGAAATGCTTTGGTGGTAATAGGGAATTCCATCGTATTTCCCACCCCACCCTGACCAATGTTTTTATTATTGTACCTCAATCGCTGGGCATTCTCAGAGCGACCTGAATTAAAATCCTAGTGTCACCCCTTTGGGTGACTTGGGCCAATGGCTTCACTTCCCTGCTTGTTGGTTTCCTCTCGGACAGGAGGAGCACATTATTCATCTTCAGGAGAGACGTGGCGAAGTTCAGTGATGGGGAACACTGGACTAGCCCAGGCAGCAACACAGGCTGAGTTCCAAACAAGTATCTTTTTAACGTGGGCACCGTCCTCCCCGCTCCTCTGCTCTGTGTCACAGGTCACACTCACGGACCCTTTCCAATGTATTCGGAGACCTGCTGATCTCACCTCTCCAGAGAAAGTGGAGCCACAGTACTCTCCTCTCCTTTGGGCAATGCTAACAGAATCTTGACAGCTGGAGATGAATGTTTTAAAAGTCAGTTGGGCTGCAACTTGAAGTACATTTAAGTGCACAACCGTTCTGTTTAGTGATATATTTTTACAATAGTAAATGGTAAAGATGCTCTTATCAAGTGGCCCACAACCATGGTTATAGACCATGAGCATGGACTGGCATGGGCTTTTCCGCCCAGCTTCCCTTCTTGTGAGGACCCAGCTTTCCAGGGTCTACCCCAAAATGTTCTGGCCCAATTCACCTCCTCTGTGCTCAGTGGGAACTGACTGGCCCAAGAGAGGGAGCTTGGAGAAGAGTCTTTTTAAGACCTGCTGCCTTTACCTGCCCACAGCAGCCCCAGAGACAAGTATTTGTCCAATCACTGTTTACGGAACTTGGGAACAACCTGGGGCCCGAAAGGCCCGGAGCACATTAGCCAGCACTGTTGTAAGGAATTCAGCAGGATTCTGTAAGAATTCCCTAACACATGGTAAATATCAACACATAATTGATGAATAAACAAATCTATAGCAACTAGTTATAAAGACTGCCTAAATATATAATAAGGATCTAAAATTAATGGGCCATTTCTACATTGTAGGGTCCCGATACTTTTTGCTTTTTAAGCTTTTAACCAAGAACATGGATCCCATTTTTTAAATCAGAAAAATGTGTTTTTTTTTAAAAAAGAATGACACTCAGATGCAATAATGATCTTGTTTTGTTTGACTTTTGTTTTATAGCCAAAGATATTTTACTTTATTTCTTCAGTGTAAAGTTTAATGCAAATAACAAATACATGCTGTCATAAGATTTGCTAGTATATATTCCATGTCTGTAAGACCTCATCACTCTTGATTGAGAAAGAAAGCTCTAAAACTATAAAACCCTAAATGTAACTCTTGAATCAAGGGTAACTAGAAAAACACAAGTACTCATGGCATCAGGATTAATTGTAGCTGAATAATCTTTCTTGCATTTTTCATTTCTTTCAATACAAGCAGGCGCTTCTCCAGTCCAGGGCATCTTGTTTGAGGCAGGAAGCAGGAGGACTCTATTAAATCTCCAGGCTTTTGTCCTGAAAGGGCTAATTCCTCAAGAACCACAGGATCTCAGGCAGCCAGGCTCCTTTGGAAGCCAGGAAGACAAATATCCCGTTTGGATGACAGATGCCAAGGCTGGGGGTGTTGGAAGAACAGAGGCCTCAGTTGTTCCCCTGGGGTGCAGGGTGGTGGTCAAGTTGCATTTTACATGGAGCGTGTTGTGCTCGGAGGTGGGGCCAGGAGCACCGGAGAGGCCTCGTCTTGTGGATGTGTCTGGAGACCTCAACACTGTTGGCAGGCAGGAGGAGCAGCGGGTCCACAGGGCACAACACCCCCATGCCTGAGATAAGACCCTTGCCCCTGTGAAGATGGCTGGTGCATGGCCAGAGGGAGCCATGCTGCTCTAGGCTGTCCAGGTAAATTTGTGCCTCCTCCCCGCCAGGCAGTGAAGTCCTAATCTCCAGTGCTTCAGAATGTGGCTGTATTTGAAGACTGAGACTTTGCAAGAGGTTGTTGAAGTGAAGAGATATCATCAGGGTGGGCTCTAATACCACCTGGCTGGTGCTCTTACAGGAGACATGAGGACACGTGCACACAGAGGAGGTCCAGGTGAGGACACAGCGAGAAGGTGGCCATCCACAAGCCGGAATGGCCTCCGGACAAACCAACCCTGCTGCCACCCTGAGCTTGGGTTTCTGGCTTCCAGAAGTGTGAGGAGATAAATATTGGTTGTTGAAGCCACCCAGCCTGTCCTATTTATCGCTGTAGCCTCGACAAGTAACACATGTGCATCATTGAAGGGGCTGGAGGTGTGGCCCATCTTGTAGCAATAGCCTTTGAATGGAAATCCAATTGTGTAATTGAATCTAAAACAATGCTTTGTTTCTTCCATACCTAAATTGGAGTTCTATGATTCAAAGTAGTGGGTATGCTGTCTTGTTTTATGTTGATTTTGCTGTCTTACGTGTTGAGGAATATGGTTTTATTCCCAGTATTGTCATTCTTTCTTTTTTATGTATCTATGTTAGAATTCATTATTTTACAATCCATTGTGAGGCTGTTCAGTATCACTTTTCACTTCTTTTATTTCTTATTTCCAGGAAGCTTGGCTATACTGAGTTTTGTCTTAAATGTCCCAAACCACACACGCGCATGTGCACACGCACACACACACACACACACACACACACAAACACACAATTCTATAGAAAATCTTCACAGAGTTTCCACTACTGAGAAGAGACTTGGAAAAGAAACTGGAAAACAAATCTCCTAGTTCACAGCAGATTCAGCTGATAGGAAGCAGAACAAACCAACAACTAACAGCAACAGCAACGGAAGAGGCTGTGAGACTTTTGTGGTTTTATCAACAGATGACAAGTGTGATTTAATGTAGACAAACCAATAATTAATCAAAGAGCAAGGAGGCCAGTCTAGTGATGTGTCTAGGCAGAAAGTAACCCTCTAGCACACAATCAAGAAAATGATTTAGGGATTGTCCTTGAAAAATCATTAAAACTATAGTGTAGAGTACCCAGTTCAGGGAACAAAGGCAAACACAGTGTTTATAAAGACAATACACAAAAAAACCGGAGGTAGCACCTCTTATTTTGAAAAAGACTTGTGTACTCTACTCAGGGATACTGTCCTGTTAGCAATTGCTATGCAAAACCACAATAAAGAACGGCAAAATGCAAGAATCAAACTTACCTACTCATACAAGGGGGAGGAAGATGCCAAAATACAAGGGCCTAGAAGGCAGGGGAACATGTGACCATGCCTGGTGAAGCTTTTGGGCAGGCTGAGAATGGAGCAAGACAGAAGGATGTTTAGAGATTTTTTAGACACACACATCTGTTTTTTCCATTCAGCTCTTTGAGCACCAAAGAGACCCATGATGTAGAAAGTTCCACTTCCTCCCTAATTTGAGACTCCCTGGGGCCAGGGCTGTGTCTGACTCAGCCTGGCATCCTGCCTGCCCCTCAACCAGCAGACGACTTTGCCCGGCCGGGGCTGGTTGAAAATGTTCAAGTGAAGAAGGTCATAGCCGAGCATGCGCAGGAGGCTGGCTGTGTTCTAGGCGGGGCCGCCATGCTGGAAGGGGCCCGAAGAGCCCTGCGTGGGCCCAAGCGCCAGCTCTGCGCTCAGCTGCGCCTCCCTGAGCCTCATCTTTCACCAGATCTTTCTCTTCACTTCTTTTGCATTCTGAAAAGCAATTTGTCAGTTGGCTTTTTCTTTTCTTTTCATCCTGGCTTGTTTTGTTCTTTCCTCTTGCTTGCTTTTTTTCTCCTTTTCTTTGTCCTCCGCTTTCTTGTTCCCCTGTCCCCCCCCACTCCTCCTCCTTCTCCTCTTCCTCTTGTCTTTCTCCTTTTCTCCCCATTTCCTCTTTTTGCCCCTTTTTCCTTCTCTTCCACTGCCTGTCCTCCTTCCCTCCTCCTCCTCTTCTTCCTCCGTCTCCTCTACCTCCTCCTACCATGCAACACTGCGATGTTCAGAGTGATGGTGGAACAGGACCCAAGTCTCCGAGTTTCCCCACATCGGTCACCTCTCTTCTTTCCCAAATGCCTCTGTTGTGGGCCAGGCCCATAGGAGCTCACCCCAATGATGACAGTGGGCCCTCGAGCATTTCTGCCTCCATTTTTACCCACAGTGGAAGTAGCAGCTAGATGAGGGGGCGGACCAGGAAGGGGGCTACCTCAGGGGATGGGATGAATTCAGTCCTTGGAGACAAGAAAATACGGTCAGGCCAATTCGGTCTATAAGGGAAATATTTGAGTCAATTGGAAAGAAATACGGTGCCAGTTAGTTTAGTTCTCAACCCTAATAACTAGCAAAATGTGAATAGATTCAATTTTGCATGTGATTCAGGTTGGTTAGCTTTATCCAGAATGCTTTGGACCAGAAATGCTTTGGGGCTTCCTTCTGATTTTGGAATATCTGCATAGCCTTTACTCGTTGAGCACCCCTTATTTATTTATTTAATTATTTGTTTAATTATTTGTTTTTAATTTATTTATTGGAACCAGGGATCGAACTTGGGACCTTGCACTTGGGAGGCAGGCAGCAGCACCACGGAGCTAAATCCCTGGCCCAAGCATCCCTAATTTAAAAATTCAGAATATGAAGTCCTCCAAAATTTGAAACTTTTTGAGCAAGCTACAAAGTTTCAGATTTTGGAGCTTTGCTGGCCAGGTTCTGTCTGCATGGCTGCAGTGAGGTTGTGGGTGGGCTTGGATTCTTACGGGGGAAGGACCCCTTCCAAACCCACTCAGGCTGTTGGCAAAATTTCTTTCCCTGTGGTTCTCTCTGCAGGCCTGGCTCTCTGCTATTAGCTGAGCCTGTTCCCTAGTGTCATGGCTCAGTCGTGGTTTCTTTCCCAGGGGGACTTCTGTAACACAGCCGCTTGTGACATCAAGCCCACAGGGAGGGAGAAGCCCTGGCTCAGTATGCTAGGAGAGGTCTTGTGCAGTGTGGAATCAGTCACAGCAGTGACACCCATCGCTGCACCACATTCTGGGGGCAGGTCCTGCCCACGCTCCAGGGTGGGAATGATACAAAGGCAAAAGCGCCAGCTGGGTTGTCACGAGGCTGTCGTAGGAGTCTGATGACCATGGCCTAAGTAGACTGCGCTCAGGAGTAGGAAAAAAAAAAAAATCCCCATCAGCAGAGTTGCTTTGTTGGGGCTTCTTCCCAAAGATTATGTGTGACTATATTAATGGAAAGTTCGCATTCTGCTGACATTTTAAAACCAAATGATGCATTGTATACTGCTGAGTGTAAGAAGGGGGGCTTATGGTCTTACCTAAATTGTAAACCCTTAAATATGCTTCCCCAAAGTGCTTTAGTTTAGAAAATCATAAAATAGACTCGGTGATTGAGTACTACAGAAAAGAAGGGACTATTTTACTAATTTTTAAAACAATGGATTCTGCTTGGGCTAAAAAAAAAAAAAAAAAGACAATCTGTTTCTGAATAGGGCTTTTACCAAAAGAAAATGAGTTTCTCTCTGAATTTTCTAAATAAATATTGAACCCCCAAATACTGGTTTAGAGAGGCATCAGCTAAACAGACCAAGACACTTACTCTGGCTCCAATTTCCACACCATCATCAAAGTAACTTGTCTCAAACCAAGAGTTGATTTTGTCACTTTTCTCACAGGATCGGCTTTAAAGTCTTAAGCGGACACTTGTGACTCTTCAGAGATTCGCTCCGGCCTCCACTCACCACCTTCCCCTGCTTTCATGAACCCAGTGCCATAGACACACTGCGCAGTGTCACGAGCCTCTTTCTCCTTCCCGTTCCTACCTCTGCCCATGTCATACCCTCTCTTTGGTCTTTGCCCACCCTTTCCCTTTAGAAGTTCTAGAGACTTTGTGTATAAGTCCCAGGAGAGGGATATATAAAGGCTGGGGATAGGGCTCAGGGGAAGGACACTTGCCTGGCGTGTGCAAGGTCCTGGGTTCAATTCCAGAACTACAAAAGAAGAAGGGAAAAAATGCAAGAGGTGGTATTTCACTACTGTATTCCTTGGGCACAGGCCTGACCCATAGTAAGTATGCAGTAAATACTGAATGGATACACATCTCAGAATCCTCCAATTTAAAGTGAATATTTGGATGAAATGGTGGCCCCGTGTGGCTCTGACTTTTAAAAATCATTATATGAATTAAAAGAACATAGATTTTGCTTACAAATAAACTAAAGTGGGTGGCAGTGATTTGAAATGCTTTGGAATTTCAAGGAAGGAGATATTATTCTGTCCTGGAAGAGTCAAGAGGATTTTTGCTGAAGGAAGTGGGAGCTGAGAAGGGTACTGAAAGAAGAGAGGCCATGCGAGGCCTTGACAGCTTGGCAAAAGAAAACCAGCACAGGAAGTAACTAGGAGCGAGGATCTAGCACTTACCTTGTACCAGATATTCATCTCCTAATAAGCTTGGGGAGGGATAAACATTATGGACGTTGTTTTACACATAAGGAAAATAATCCCAAAAGCCAAAGTATCTTCCCCCAAAGTGACAGACACGGGTTGAACTGGAAATTCAGACCTGGGCTGTGTGACTGACTACTTCGTCACACAACTCCCGAGATTAGAGGAAAAGTCCTGCACAGTAGTGAGACAATGCTACAAAACCAGGAAAAAAATATGGTGCCCATCAGTGTATGGAGGACTTATCAGAGGGAAGACCATCACACAGACCTCACAACACAAGGCAGGGACTGGCCAGCACCAACCACTCATTAGCTTCAGGGACTTTTTACATACATTATTTCATTAAAATGTCATATATCACCCTGTGAGTTAAAATTTCTCCCCGTTTTTATGGTTTGGCAATATAGACTTGAAAAAGAAGAAAGTACCTTGCCCAATATACTACATTTCAATGGCAGAGCTGGGATTTAAATATAGAACCTCATCCTGTGATTAAAAAACAAACCCCAAACGCTTTATTTAAAAAGAGCAAGAGGAAGATACAATGTAGTCATCACCTAAAATTATATGAAACTCCCCATCAGACACACATAGAAGACTGTAATGAGTTTCAGAGAATGGTGTTTGGTGTGTAAAAGGCACTTAAATATCTGCCGATAAACAAAGGTTCTATATTATAGTTTCTGACCACTAATTGTGCTATAAATTTTAGCATCAGTTCATGACTCGTTTATGGTGCTGTTCTCTTTTGCTGTTCAGGTTTTGCTGTTGTCAATGGAACTACAATTTGAAGAAATTATTTCATGTTTCTTTGTACCAAAGAAAGTTGCGCAGTAAGTTTTCAAGAAACACTTGCTGAATTCAGTTAGACTTAGTGTCTGCCACATTCTGAAATCTGTCACCATGAGATATGTCTAAAACTCAAAAGAGAATCCACTGTGGGGTTTCATACTATTTTGGAGGACTGGCGATAATAGTTAGGGCCTAAGGTCAGCACTGAGCATAAGTCCTATATATGCCCACATTTTCTTTGCATTGGAAATACTGTATCACTTTGCCAAAATAACTACTCAGTCAGCATCAGATCAAATCTTGTAACTTTGGTTGGGGACAAGAGAAAGGACGTGGCTTGCATTGGAACTCATGTTCTAGGACACACACAACACACCTTTGCTGGCAATACAATAGTATGAGAAATGAAGGTCTACTGTGGAAAGGGCAAATTTCCATTTCCAATCTCTCACACAAGCCGGGGGGGGGTAAGCTCCACGCCCACTCTGATGTGGCCTGTGGGGATTTGACTTGCTACTGCTTGCTCCCCCGTTTTGTTTTGGTTGAGCACAGCTAGTCGACGTCACCTATGGGAAATGTATAGATGATGAAGTTACAACGTACTCTTTGGAGAGTTAACTCATGAAGCTCATTATTCTCACTTCGAAGACAGTGAATAAAGATGTAAAGATGCTTCAGAAGAGTTTCAGTGGACTCACAGATGTCAGAGTTGTAACCCTTTTGTTATCGATGCTGGAGTGAAACCCAGGTCCTTGTGTGAGCTAAGTAAGCACTCCACCGGCGCTAAAACCCCAGTCCCCTACTTAGTTCTGATGAGACAAATACCTTTACAAAATCTTCATAATAGAGTCACTGCTGGAGAATACAGTTCTACCCCTTCTTCCTTACCCATGAAACTACAGGTGCATGCCCATTCCCCGCCACCCTTCTGAGACATCTCCCCCAAATATTCAGTGCCTCTCTCCCATTCCAGCCCATGTTCACACCACTACCACCGCCCTGCACGTAATCACTTTCATTGCTTTCTCGGGTATCTTTCTAGAATTGCTTTATGCAAACACAAGCAGACAGGAATAAACTTACCCATTCTCTTACAGAAAATGTAGTGCGTTGTATTTACCGCAACTTGCTACTTTTGTATAACAAAACATTCCACATCTTTAAAAAGAAACCTATCACTTTTCAAAGTTGCTGCATGATGGTCTGTTGTGTGGATGCACCATGATTTATTTAACTAGTTTCCCTTTGGGTCTTTCTCCTTGCTATTATGAAAAATGCACATGAATAACCTCACTATAGAACTATGTGCTTTCTGGTATGTGCATGTTTGTCTGTAGGATAAATTCTCATAAAGACGCTTGTCTCCGAAGGTGACTACATTTGTAATTTTGGCAGTGCCCAGTTCCTCCCTCTGTAAAGACTGTACCATTTTGTACCACTAGCAACAAAACACGAGAGTGCCTGCTAACACTTGAATTCTTAATGTCAAATACGGAAATGTACTTCCAAGGATAATGGGTTTTATGAACTTACTCTGCAGTACACAGAGAATTCCTACTCCTTTTGAAGTCAGTAAGATACAAGGCACAGGATGGACGAGGACATCATCTCCCCACAGTTTTCATGCCTCACCCAGGCTCAAACCTTTTGAAGAATGCACAAGGAAGCCCTTTTGAAATACTTCTGCTGAGGTCTTTCCCCATATTGAAATTCACATGTTCTGTCTCCTAGATACAGGTTAGTGTTGCAATAAGGTCCCTCCTGTGGCTAATACAGTGACACTGACTTGGTTTAGAGGTGCCACTAGCTGCCTGGGCCAAGACAATGGTAGGACAAATGGCACAGGCTTCTGAATGACACCTACATGGATTGAAACCTATGACTACCCTATCTCCTTATGGTGTGACTCAGTCATTTGGCAGAACTGAGGGTATTTTCTAAACCATTAGAATGGGAAATAAATTTCCAAGTCTTTTCGGATTTTTGTTAAGATTATAGAGGACCATGTTTGAGAAAGTGCTTAATACCCAATCGCATTCCACATTAACCTCCCCCTTTTGTTTTTCTGAAAATAACAGGGAATTGGGAAGAAAACACCAGTGTTCAAATTTATGTCCCAACTTCCCTTCCCCATGTTAATGCTGTCTTACCATAGTCATAGAAGAAGCTCTAAAAATGCATTTGTAATAGTTTACATGTAATTGCAACATGCTTTGATGTTTGGCTTGTCATCCCATACAGGAGTGGAAGAACTAGGGCCCGAGATGGAACTAACTGAACACAGCAGAGAATTGAAGCAAACAGTGGCTAGAAGGAAACCACCACCACCATCACCACCACCACCACCAAAGATGCCCAGTAGGCCCAGTAGTAGGTAGGCACACAAAGTTTTCAGCATAAAGCCATCTCAAGGTCAAGAAAAGGTTAACTGGGTCCAGGGTGTAGTTTAGCAGTAGAGCATGTGTGCGAGGCCCTGGGTTCAATTCCCAACACCAAAATAAACAGATAAAAAAATGGTTACTTATCTGCCTGGTGTGCAGAACACAGGACAGTGGGCAATGTACTCAATTATATCTTCCTTATTTAATTAAAGTTTTGAGGTATTTCTATAATAGATCCATGAGTTTCATGAAGATTTGTATCATAAAATGTAAAATACTGTACATTTTTTGGCACTTGAATGGTTAAATCTCTGGCTGCAGGTTTTTTGGTTATCCAGAAAACTTAATCAATTAACCCATTTGTTTATCCAATATTTATTGAGTGCCTATAATGTATATAACACTGAGCTAGGTACTGGATTTACTTGGAACATCTATTTGCCCCCAAATTCTAGTTAAAAAAGTACCACTCAAAACACAGCTCCAACTTATGTTAATCTTTCAATGAGCCTTCATGAGTGGTTTACTATCATTGTAAGTGATTTTAATTTTAGAACCTTCTGGGTTGTACAATATATCCCTCTTCCAAAGGAGACAAGAAAGATAGAATTGTGGAGCCAGCAAATATAAAGTTGAAATCACTTGACAAGTCTGACAATCCTGTTTTTACTTGAAACTTCAATTGTGGTAAACACTTTTGACTCATGATCTCATTTGTCAGCCTGTACAGTGAATGTAATTTACTTAGCTAATTTCACTAGTAGATTATGTTCTTCCAGGGCACAGAGAAATAGGAATGATAAATAAGCCATTACTGCTTGCTTTTGTATCTCATTTCATAGCCTCATAGCTTAGAGAAAATATATCTAAAAGCACAAATTAATTGCACCTAATTCTTAGAAGTATCTCAAAATGCTTTCTTTTATTAGAGATATCAAATATACTCAATGAATATAGGTAGACAGATGTTGGTACTATACAAATAGAACAACAAACCAACAACAATAATAATGTCGATAATAACAAAAGCAGTTACGACTTATTTAGTGCCCACTGCCTGTCAGGTATCGTGTTGCGTGGATTGCTTTGACTGGATTGCCATCCAGCAAATTTTTGAAATGTTTTCAAGAAGGAAACAGGTTTAAAGAGTGTTTCTTGCTCAAATTTTTCATGTTACCATTTTAGAGAAACAGGTCTTTAAACCTGAGCAACTGTACTCTACTTTTTTGCCATTTAAAATGTTATTCTTTCAAACTCAGTAAAGAAACAGAATTCCATCTATATACAGAATTTGTACTTGTTAGCCTTAAATTTTACTAGCACAGGAAGTAAGGGGATTAAATAAATCCCTGTGTAAAATAGAAGGATACAGTATGTGACTTGTTCCCCAAGTGGATTTTGGAATCACCCCCGACCTCCCACATCTGGGGAATACATTTTGTAAGTACTTCTTCAAAGTCTTTATAGGTTTTTCCTTGGCATATATATTCACAAAAATTTGTGTGTGGTGTTCCCATTCTTCCCTGCCACTCAAACTTAGTGGTGTGCTCTAGCATTGAATGTCATAGATCAAAGTAACTATTGAAGTTGTCAAAGGCAACTCAATGGCACACAGATATCACTTTATTTGTCCTCTTAATCTTTTAAAGACAGTTATTAGCATGATTAGATTTTACTTAAGTGAGAAGAATAAAGACTCAGAAAGTGAGTTAAAGTATCTGGGGGAGGTCTATGAATAAATCCAGGTGTTTTCTCCCTCTCTCTCTCTCTCTCTCTCTCTCTGCAGGGTCTCACTATGTAGTTGAGGCTGACCTGGAACGCACTATGTAGCCCAGGCTGGTCTTGAATTCACAGTGATCCTCCTGCCTCAGCCTCCCAAGTGCTGGGATTACAGGTGTGCGCCACCACACCCAGCTTTTCTCTCTTTTTAAATTCAAAATGTTTCACCTAAATAGTGACAACTATAACCATATAGCCCTGTCTGGTTCAAAATATGCATTCATTGAAAGATCATTTGTAATTCAAATCCATTCAGTGCTGCTTCACTTATGTAATTTGTTAGCTAAATTCAAGTAGTGTCCCCTGCACCTATTTTAATGATATAGCACATCAATAATATTTTCACTCATTTAAAGCCATGTTTACCCACAGAATCTTAGCAACAAAAAAATTCTGAAAGACAATCTTCACACATTCAAATAGCCAGAATTTTCCAAATTAAGGTCATGGAATTTGAAAAATCACACACTTAAAACAAAGTTGGTAGAAATAGTTTGTGTAGAAAATATACTCAAGGTCACAGTACGTCCATTAAATCCTTCCTCCAACATGCAAGACACACCAGGCTGATTTCTAGTTGGGTTCTGCCTGGCATTTTCTTAAGGGAATGGTGGAAACTTTATTACAAAGGACGCAAAGTTATCAGTGACAGGAAAATCAGGGGTCCACAGAGGTAAGAGAGGAGAGGTGTCAAAATCAAAGAGGACCAGTAAGCTGTTTGTGGGAATCTCAATTGACTTATGCAATTTTTAGAGCCCCTTCCCAGTAAATAAACAACAAGGGTGAACTGTAGAGGAAAAAGGAAAAGATACAGCCAAAAAGGTGAGACACAGCCATCTTGATGGGGGGGGGCGTCTAACTACACAATGAGGTCATCCCATCTCCCGGAAGTGACACGCAATCACCTGCTTTGCACTAGCTCCGCCCCTTCCCTCAGAGGTCCCGCCCCTCCGCCAGCAGCCGGGAGGGTGTTAGGGGGCGTTTCTCCAGAAGGAAAGCTGTGAGCTGCGACGCTGAGGAAGGGGACCCCAAAACGCCTGGCACTGCCCCCTCCAGGCATCACTTTGGACCGCCTCACTCGGCCCAGCGGGATTCTGAAACGCCGAGGGGTCAACCTGATGGGTTTCGGGGTCAACGGAAGAGGGGAAGGGGAGCCCTGGCGGGGAGAACCCCCCGGCCCCCCGCCCAGCAGCTGAGGCACAGGAGGGCGGCCATCTTGGCCGGGAGGGTAGGGCCGGGGAGCTGCGGGCGCCGT
>NW_022900930.1:49473110-49595630 GCF_012274545.1 Fukomys damarensis | reverse complement strand
AGCCCGGGCTGCTGCTCCTGATAGCGCCGCTCGGGCCCACGCCCCCGCCCCCTCCGGCAGTCCCAGTCCCTGCGAACGTCTGCCCTCCTGGAGGATAAACGACTCTGCTGGGTTAGACGTGCCCTTTCCTTAGTGACAGGTAAAAATTGGATGTCGGTGACAGAGCAGGCACCGCTAGAAAATCAGTTAACCACTGGACCCTCTTCTGTTTTTGGTAGTCAGGCCGGGTGCGAGTGATTGCTGTTTACACCAGACCGGAGCTTAGCTTTGCGTACCCTTCCTGTTCTGTAAATTTCCGGGCTCCAAAATCCTTTCGATGCCCGCTCTCTGGGAGCCTTAACTGCTGCACTAAGGCAAAATGATCCCATCGAGACCTTAGCCTGCACCTCCAGCTCAGTCAGCTTGGCTGTATTCTAGGAGCAGTGAGTTGTCGAGAGCGTTTGCAAGAGAAAAACATCTTCCGGAAGACAGATTGCACAGGAGAGAGCCCTTCAGGAGCTTTGCGCCTGTGAGAAGGCTGCTGGCCTAGCCTGCTAGATTCCTAGCTCGGTGGGGAATTTTAGGCCTTTGAATCTCGGGGAACCTGAGGGTTACTGGGGTCAGCTGTAAGAAAGTTCACTGTCTTTTGGATGGTTTGTCCAGATCTGTATTCTAAATCTTAAAACGTTTTTAGAAAGTATGGGATTGAATTAAGTCAAGTCATGAGGGCAAATGTAAGAACTTTGTCCCACAGGATGAATTTCTGGGGGATTCTTGATTTTCCTGGTCTTTCCATGGTTGTTTACTGGTGTTTCTAGGTTGAACCAAGAGACCATTTCCATAGCTGCATTTGTCTGCAGATAATGTTTCCTGCTGCTAAGTTTAAAATAACAGAGGGAATAAAATAGAAAAAAAAATGCTGGTTGTTTCAGTTGTTAGGAGCATAGCTGGAGGTCAAATAACACTTTGAAATTTGAAATCCAAGTTCTCAAGCCTCCCCATCTACAAATACTCAATACCATAATGACTCCAAGACCGTGCGTTTGGCATTGGAGGTAGCTTTTCTTCAGCTTCGTGGAGGCTGGTAAAATATAAACAGTGAAGGAGGAGGACAAAAAGTATAGGAAGAGAGAGACTTTGAAGTACTAATAGGATTTAACAGCATGTGCGTATTTATTTTTCCGTTGTTTATTGGTACGTATAAAGCAAACACTACAGTTACACTCATCATTGGGATCTTGTACCTTTACATGACAGGTCTCGGTTCTCATTTCTTCCCCTTGCCCCTGCCCTCCGTTTACCCCCTCTTCACCCTTCCTTATTTACCTTAAAGACTTTGCACTTTTTCCTTTCCTCACGTATTTCCTTTCCCCTCCCCTCCCCCTTCCCCTTTACCATTTTCTTCCTATCTCACACTCTCAGTTATACCATTTGAACCTTATTTACACTTTGTTTTTCACACCAACAGCACTTATTTAATAACTAGGCTTTTGCTCAACGGGTCAAAGTTACCCATCTCGTTGTGTTACACTTCTGAGTGTGAGCAGTAAGAGTGTTGGTGTCAGGTTAAAATTTCAAACTCCTGACAGTGTAATGTAGCCCGTAACGTGTATTAGTAGTAAGCTTTGGAGACATAATGAAGTTGGAGATCGGTTTCGCAATCCCTTTAAGCAGCCCCTCTTCACGTGAACCGTAATGAAAGTCAAGTCCACATTTGGTGCAGACGAAAGAGTACATTTTAAGGGTAAATTTAGCTCTTGTAATTGTGTTGAGTGGGGTGGCATATTTTTTTCTCATTTTTGTTTAAATTTTAAGGTCTACAGTGATACATATGTATATTTTGGGATGATGCCTGTGATTTTAGTGTATCTAATTTTTTAAGTCTCTTTTAAGATTAGAATGTATCTCTACATAAAGTTAAGATATTAAAAGACATGCTAATTCAGCTAAGGCATTTTGTCAAACATAGCTGTATTTCATAAGCAGTATTTGCCAAAGAAGGGTTTTTTTTTTTTCTGAGTTTTTCCAGTAGGCTGGTGTTGAGTGAAGCGCTGCAGGAGCGAGGTCTGCTCCTTTATTCCTGCTAAGCGTGGTGCTTGCTCTGAAGTCATGCCAATGTAAGAGCTTTGGATAAAGAATGTTTTTTTTGGTACTGGGGATCGAACTCAGGCCCTTGCATTTGCGAAGCAGGCAGAGGAATCACTGAGCCAAATCCCTGGCCTTTACTCTGTTTTTCTCTCTTGGCAGACAGTTGCTTGTGCATAAACACAGTGCCTCTGTTTTTGCCTCGGATTTCTTGGGATTGTAGTTGTTTCCTCTGTCACATTTGTGGCTTAAATTTTACTATTTCGTGTGACCACATGACGTAAAGGTTAAGACCTAGGAATTCTGTCATTTGATTTGAGCCACGTTTCTAAGAAAAGGTGTCAGTGAAGTTGTACATTGTCAAAACCAGTTCCTTGCGATCGTGAGTACCTGTCTCTTCTCATGCTCTTTCCTTTTGTAAAAAATGTAAAATTATTTGAGTCTTAGTTGGACAAAGCTCAATGGCTATTTAAGAAAATGTATTTTCCCCCGACAATAAGGTGTGTGTCATTTGTTTTTCCCTTCAAGATGGCAAATACTTGACATGTCTTGCACCAAACAGTTGTATTTACAGAGTACCAGAAAGCATTTTTGGCAGGACCAAAATTGGAGCATGGAAAAATAGTTGTGTGCTTGGTGAGTTGGCCTCGTGAACGTGCTTTCACACATAGAGCTCTCGTGTATGCGTAAGGTCAGTTTGAGGTGTGCCTCGTGTGCCTAGTTGCGCTGATTACTGACATGGCCCTTGCTGGCTTGCTCTGTGCGCTCTGCTTTTTTAAAAAAGTGCTTTTGCCAGGGGTGAAGAGGCACCTATGTCACTCCTGGCAGGGATGTGAGTCACTCCAGGTTACACTTCATTCAGTGAGGTCTGTTGTTACTCGAAGGTGAGATCACTTTCTTGGCGGGCTTGACACCAGGCGTGGTGTAGTTGAGTCTTCATCTCTGCGGGCCGTGGAAGTCCTCCTTGTTAATGCAGAGCCCTTTCCCTTGCAGGGTGCCTGGTGGGCAGGCAGTTCCTTTCTGTAGGGAAGCACTGGCTTTTCTGCCAAAGCTCAATCTAATGACAGAATCATCGGTGTCCCTTGGAATTCATTTTTATGTGTGGTTGTGTGCATTCTTGTGCTTTACAGAAGAGAAGGGAAATATAATAAGTGCTTTATAGTATCGGCCATCTTTAAAGTGTAGTCTAGCTTTGCATTATCTTGGAAGGTGGGCTGGGGTTGAGGGCATCTTTCAAGGGAGAAAAGAGAAGGCATTGTTCATTTCCTAACAGCACTGTCACCTAAGCAGTGAAAAGCTTTGTTTCAGCAAGCTTTTCTGCGGTGACACTTTGGTATAATGTAGACTCCCAGCTCTATATACTTGGTGAATGCAGAGGGCTGCTGAAGATGCTTGAAAAAATTTTAAAAAATTGCCCTGCCACTTGTCCACAGCCATATGTGGGGGTACTTGGCATGCTGTGGGTCTTTGATCATGTCAAATACTCACATTCTGGCCAAGAATAGAACTTCAGCAGCTTTTAAAGACAGATATTCCTAGGTGCTGCAGGAGAAGGCTCCCAGGGCAGCTCCCAAGAGTCCCAGCTTCTAAAGCTTCACAGTGCAGCCAGGTGCTTAAAATTGGGGTCTCTATTCCATTCAGGGGTGGATGTCAGACTTGTGTTCTTGATAAACAGAATGAGACAACCGGGAAAGGAAAGATTTGATACTGTGAAGTTTGGTCCCTGCACAGTGCTATAACAAAATGACCGACTACCTTGAAACATGAATGTGTAAAAGTTTTGGAGCTGTCTCAAGGATAGGCACTCTGGTTTTTCAGTGTTTTCTCAAAATTTTTTGAGCACAAGTATGAACCTCATTCTAAAGGGATTCCCAAACTCACAGCAGCCTACAAACAAAAATATAGCCTGCTTACTTTCCTTGTGTATGGTGCATATACTACTTTATATGTAAAGGTATAATAATTCTGTTTAATTTTGAAAGGATTCTTTTATGTAGGTTTGAGGAAGGTATAACTGGGATTATAAGTGGTATTGGAATGTCCCTGTGGCTGTAAGATTTTGTGATTTCACAATGGAAATGTTACCTTACAAATAAGAGACTTCATTTGTGTTGGAACAGGGGACCAGTCATAGTCACATTAAGAGATTCTGTGTGTGTGTGTGTGTGTGTGTGTGTGTGTGTGTGTGTGTAGCTTTATATATCTGCTTATTACTGGGTAGGAGTATCAGTGTTGTAAAAACTCTATTTTTTCCCATGAACTTGCTGGGATTCTGATTAGGAAGATTTTTTTTTGAGGAGAGAAAAGTAATATTGATTTGAGAACAATAAAATGTGTTTGAGTAGTCAAAGAAAAACTTCAGAAAGAAAATTATCTTACCCTATCAAATTGGATGCTATAAGTGTTAGTAATTAGAGCAGTGTGCTGCTAGCAGAGAAATTGAGCAAATAGTGAAGAGAATAGATTGTCTAGAAATAAATTGATGCACTTGTAAGAATTTAGTTCATTGTAAACTTCTGGTCAGTGAATGGTAAAAGAACTATTTAATAAATGATATTGGGACAGTTGATACCCAAATGAAAAAAATAATAGGCTTCTGCCTTTTGTAAACAAACAAAAAAAGAAAGTAATGAAAGCTGGAAACATAAACTGTTAAACTCTAAAAACAGTAGAAGAAAATATAGGATGATACTTTTTATGATCTTTCAGTGGGCAAGACCATTCAGTAACAACAAAGAAAGAAGGAGCAAATGTAACCACTTAAAGTTGCTTGTTTGGTTTATCCCCTTCTTTCTCACTTCATAAATCTAGAATATATGGTTAACTGTGAAGACAGGAGAGTTAAATTTAGACAGGGATGCTTCCTTCAGGAGAGTGAATATGAAGAGAGCATCTCTGAAGATTATCCCTTATTTTTTATTGAACAATAATAGTAAAAACTTGAAGTTAATTGTGAATTTTCAAGGAAACATTTGAAAAAGTAGCGTGCTTGGAGTAAAATTGGAACTATTTGTTCAGCGTAGTATTTCCAGAGTGATCCCAAAACAAAACATGAGGGTCTGTTACAGAAGTCTGGCATTGTGGAATCTAGTAGGCATGTAACAGAAATCAGAAATTGTTCGCTTCTATCTCCACCCTTACTTGCTTTGTTGGACTTTATACTTTATTCATAAATTCAACAGTCAAGTTTGTACAGTGGATAAATTCTGGGTTGTTGGGAAGATTCTGTGGGATACAAAAAGAAATAAAGTTCCTCACAAGCATTACCATCTTCCCATGGCATGGTGAGCTTTCTGTGTGCTCTCAGCAAGTGTTCCTGCATAGTTCTGGGTCAGAAGTTTTGAATTATTCATTTGGCTCTGAAAGAGTTAAAGTATTTTTTGAAAAAATCATGAAAATATATCCTCATTTAAAAAGTTTGATAACTTGACTGATTGTCTAATGACATTCCACTGCTTGCTACTACTAGAGATTATTAAAAGATAAAGAAGCACCCAGCACAGCATGGTATGGAAACAAACGCTGTTTAGGGCTGGGGATGGAGCTCAGCAGTATGGCATTCGCCTAGCATGTGTGTGGCACTGGGAGGTCTAGTTCCCAGCACTGGAAAAGGACAAATGGGAACCGGGTTCAGCACTCTTATGTTACAACCAACTGTTGGCCTTAGTTTCCTTGTATAGTTAATAAATGAGTTAAATTGTTTGATTTTTAGTGTCCTTTCAGTTTAACTTTATTTATTATTATTGTTTAAAATTCTTTTCATCCCACTGTGTTATGCCTTTTTTAATTTAATGTAATTTTTTTTTTTTAATTTTGGTATGGGGTTCGAACGCAGGCCCTTGTGCTTGTGCGGCAGGCGGCATAACCACTGAGACAAATCCCCGGCCCCTGTGCTTTTTAACTTTAAAAAAGCACGTTGTGCTGAAAACCGAAAGAGGGAATTTCAGGCTCTGGTTTAAAATTTGGATTTTTAAAAATGTGTATGATTTCTAAGATCATCTTTTAAGTACAGATTTATAAGTCCTAATGTGTTATTCCAATTTATTAGACCTTTAACAATTAAGTTAAAGAATGCCTATGATTTTAGTCACTTTGCTTCCCCCGGGAGCATCTTCTGTCTCTCACTAAAGTTTATAGTGGGCTAAACTGCCTGAAAAATTTAACTTGGTTTATCAGTTAATTTTATGAGTTTGTAATTTGGTTAAAATTGAGCTTTTTAAAGTGGTTATTTTCTGTAAACTTGTGTGAAGTTTTTACTTCTAGAGTGATCTCAGTCAATGCATTTATTTGTGTAACTTTGTATTCTGGAGATTTTTCCAAGATCAGTTTCTTTTGGGGGGTAGGAACTCATAATCACCTAATGCAATTTATGTATGTGTATTTAAAATTTTTGAAAATAAAGTGGGGGGATAACTGGGAATTGGACCAAGTGCTTTCTCATTGAAGTAGGTCCCCAGTCTTTTTTAATTGTTTATTTTGAGACAGCCTTGCTAGGTTGGGAAACAGCCCAAGGTGGGTTTGAATTAGCTGTCTTCCTGCTTTGGCTTTCCAGAGTGCTGGGATTACAAGAGTATGCTGCCTCCATGCCCTGCAGTTTCTTTTTCTTTTTAATAGTAGCATCTATGTCAGTTGAGCTTTTTTAGGATATAATTGTTAATGTATAGGTTGGTTTGGGGGTTGCATTGATTTTGAGAAAGGTAGAATTTGCATAGAGGATACAGTGAATATTATCAGCAATACATTAATATATTTCTATGTGAAATAAGCCTTAAGTTTATCTTTTATATATATGTAACGTGGGTAGATCTAAAATTATTATTACTTTAAAATAGCTTAAAATAACCATACAACCTGAAGGTGTTTTTCATATTGCTGACAATTTCTTCTCATCTTTGTAACTCTTTTATCTTGAAACATCAAAGTGATTTTTAAAATGGTTCTTGTTCTGAGTGCAATTCTGTTTTACTTTTCTTCTCTCTTTTTTAGGCAGGGTCTCACTATGTAGTTCAGCCTGAACTTACTGTGTAGCCCAGGCTGGCCTCCAACTTGCATTGATCCTCCTGCCTCAGCCTCCCAAGTGCAGTATTGTTGTCTTTTGAAAAATAATAATTGAAGCAATTTCTGTGTTATCTAAGTCATCAGTTTATGGATTGTAGACCTCTAATCACTCATTTCTAGGAAGAAATTAGAATCCTCGGGTTTCAGGATGTAGCTCCTGGACAGCCCTCGTGGGAGGGAGGTAGAGTTGATGATGTTGGCCCTGGCCATGTGTTCTCAGACTGACGGGCTCAGGAGTTAGAAACTCTGTCACCGTGGTTGCCTGGGCCCCCTCAAGCCATTTCAGATGTACTGGACAGACGGGGAAGGTAGCAGAGATGTGGAAGACCACAACCGTGGCTTGAGAAGCTGCCGTGAAGTAGAGCGGCGGGGCGAGCCCAGCACAGGCGCTCCCCGTGTGTGCCTTCACACTGCGTGGTGACGCGACCTGCACAGCCTCCCGGGGCTGAGGAGTCAGAGAGGGGCGTTGGCTGGGAGCAGTGCTCCGGCTGCTCTGTGTGTGCAGGTCTGAGCAGGAGGGAGAGGCAGAGCGGCACCTGCGCTCAGCGGTCGTAGCCCTGTGTCACCTGCATCACAGCTGTGCGTCTCTGGCTACTTGAGCGTAACATAACCTGGGTAGCTGCAGTACCGTTATTCCACCAGAGACAGTTTGCAGTACCGCCGTGATTCATTCCGTGGAGTCGTCTAATAGCTGCTCTGGGCTTCCGATGATCTCTAACAGCTTCCCCTCCCCTCAAAGGAGGGTTTAATAAAAAAGTCATACATGACATTTACTGAGAGCAGGTACTTGTTTTTTCCTCACCCAGTGACTGTTTTTCAGAGTTCTGGCCAGTTCTCTTGTCTGTCCCTTGTTTCCTGCAGATGTCCTTCTCCTTCTTTATTTCTGGTTACTTTGAAGTTGCATCTAGAGGCTTGGTTATGTTCAGGCGCTCTATTTTTGTCCTGCTTCCTGCTCTGCGTTTGCCTCATATCAACAGGAACTTGATACCTGGTTTATTGCAGTACTGGTTACGCTGTTTTCTCTCTTGGTTAAGGTTGTGGCCGCCAGACTTCTGCATATAAAGCACATTGTCCCTTGGTGATTAGCAAGTGCTGTAGTTCCCCCAACTTCAGTCTGGGGTTTTACTTGCTTTTAGTGGTGTGTTCAATGTCAGTGTCTTGTTTCCTAGAAGCTTTTTACCTTATAGCTTTAGAAATTCCTTGCTACAATCAGTTGTTATGTTGTTGGTGGGGAGTGGGATTTGTATTCTGCACAAGCTCCCTAATAATTCTAACTGCTAAGGTTGATAGCCACTTACTGTACCGGAGTTAGGACCTGAGTGTTTCAAAACCAAACCAAGCCAGTCTGTCCTGTGGAAGTGAGTTTGAATCTAGGCACTGGTGGGTTGGGAGTGTGTTGTCTGTGAACAGTCAGTGAGTGCAACTTCATGCTAGTTTTGAGGAGCAACAATAAATAAAGCATGCCCCGGGGTGCACGGAGAGGCTGTGCATGTGAGCCCTGCAGTAAACTGACGTGAACATTAACAGGAGCAGACGTAACATGTCAGACTGCGATGAAAATTACAGTGGAGGAGGAATAGAGACACTAATAAGGAAGATACGGATATAGATTGAACGTTTTGTTCTCATTCTGTATTTGCCTCATTGGATTTTTGCAAGATTTTCATGCCTATTTTTACAGATGAGGCGGTGGGCTCTGAGCGGCCGTGACATCTGTCATTAGTAACTTGGAGGAGAGTTAGAAAGCCAGATCTCACCGATGGCGACATGGGTCCCACGCCCTGTACCGGAGGCTCTTCCCTCTGCGAGGACGCCCTGGCGGCTGAGCTGTGAGCAGGCAGGAAGACTTTGCTTTACCGTGCGTGACACTGCTCTTCTGGTGTGGCGAATGAGGACCGGTGTCCTTGTGCCCTGGGGCCTCTTTTGTGTGGAGCTGAGGTTCTCTGAGACCCCTCGCGTCTAATGCAGTGAACCCACGGAGCTGGGGGCTGCCCTCCAGGTCTGGTAGTCTGTGGTCCCTGGGACAGTGATTCGCAGTTGAGTGGTATCCGGACCTGTGTTGTCTTCAGGGCGTTCGTTATCTTTGGCTCATGTCCTCTCGTGTCCCTTTCGTAGGATAGACGCTCCTTCTTGCCTCTGATTTCTTTCTGCTTTACAGGGTGGAATGCATGGGGTTGGCAGTGCCCTCTTGGCCACTGCCTCCCTGCAGCTCCGTGCACATGTGGCACTGATGGGTTGGTTCCCCGTGACCTGTTGGAAACCCTGCAAGCTGCGGTTCTGACCTCAGGGTCACAAGGCACCTATTTCTAGGCCCTGGCTGAGCGTTGGGGTCACTCGGGGAATCAGACATTTGGATCCACTGTACACAGTGATGGTCTAGGAGTTCGGGGATGGGTCTGAGAGTCTGTGTGTTCCAAGTATTGAGGTTTTTAGAAAGTTCCCCAAGCAGTACGCGGACAGGAGTGAGAACCACAGTTGTGAAGTCTGATTAGAGGTTTTAAAGAACTAATACATATTAGACTCACTTGGGGTTATTTTATAAACTTAAGCTCTAGGCAGATTGGATTTAGAGGAGTGGAAGGCCTAAAAGAAGCCCTGCAGATTATTTTACTAGAACATCAGTGTTTATTTATTCGTTTATTTTTTATTTTTGCAAATCCTTGAGTTTATTGGTACATTTTAGGTATACAGTACGGGTACATTCATCATTGGGATCTTGTACCTTTACATGATAGATCTTGGCTCTCATTTTTTCCCCCATAGCCCTGTCCTCCCTTCACCCCCTCCTCCCTTCCCTGTTTACAAAGACTTTGTTTTCATTTTTTCCTTTTCTCCTATTTTTAGAACATCAGTGTTTAAACATTCTTTGATTAGATCATACTGTAGCTGGAAAGGATTGGTGAAAAATATGTTGAATTAATCAAATAATTGCTGTTGCCATATACTCTGTCTAAAGTTTAGAATACTGTGAAGACATCAAGCATTCAGAGTGTATGGGTTGTAATTGCATATTCCTTTGATTTAGGAGCTTCTTTAAAAATTTAAAGTATTTCAAGTCATTGTAACAAACGTCAGCAATCACTTTTGTGCTTAGAAATGCCAGGTTAGAGGATTTTATTGTGCTGAGAAAATTGATACTCAATCCAGAGTGAATTTCATGTCTCAGATTTTCAGAAAGATTATATTTGTTGAAATCGGTGCCAAGGCTGGGACTCCTACAAAGAGGCTGCTGCATGAAAGGGTAGAAGTTGACCTGATGGGTGTCGAGTGTCGCTGGATATAGGAGTGAGGGGAGCAGAGAAGAAAACTGGCTCGGCTACATTTTGTCGAGGGTCCCAGGGACTGTAGCCAATGGAGAGCTGAGGGTGGGGTCCTTGGAACTGCGTCCGGAAAGGCCGGGCCGGGTGCCCCTTGGCGACGGGGGGGGGATATCTTGGGTCAGAGTCCTGGGGAAGTGGGGGAGCCAGCTGGACGGGCCAGGGCAGGGCGGAACGGCCTGGCTCTCGGTCGGCCTGGCTCTGGGTCTGTCGGTCAGCGGAAGTGAGCTCGATGGTTGTGAACGGCCTCGTGTGTATTGAGATGCTGCCATTTGGCTTCCGGGAAGGCAGTTTTCCCCAGAGCTCATTCTGAAAGTAAAGATTGTGCCTTCCAGTAAAGAAATGATGTATTCCAAATTGAAGCATCTGAGGTGGTTTTGATTGGTACGCCTTTGGAGTGAAAGGAAAGAGAAGCTATGAAGAGGACTCATTACTCAGTTTGCAGATTTAAAAAGTTGTCAAAATGAGGCAAACGTTAAAAGCAGTTATATGATAAATGTACAAAAATAGAGAAGTAAAACATGCTTGGAGCATTTATGGACTCTGGTGTTCGTTACTTTTCTATGCTTTGTTGGTCCTTACATAAATAAAGATGTGAAGAAGGGCTGTTTTAATCCTCTGAAACCCTGGCTCCCACTGCCGGGTCATGGAACGCGCAGTGAGGTTTCTCAGTGCCGCAGTTCCTGACCAGCACGACCAGCAGGAAGGGCTTGAAGTTCCCACTGGCTGGAAGTGTGGTTGCAGTGAGATTTAAATTAAAATTCATCTGAGCATGCAGTAAACAAAAAAGAGCAACAGTAGCCAGTTGTCAGGGAAAAGACTGATGGGTAGAATAAACAGACAGCTTTGTGCAATATAAACAATCTGTTTTCATAGTTTTCTCTTTTCTTTTTTTTGAAGGATGATTGGGAGAACTTCCAAGCCCAATAGAAGTTAGTTGAACAGCAAAGACAGCAGCTCTAAGTGTGTGTTAGTGATAGTTAGAATTTGCTTGCCTGGGTCGTGCAGGTAATGATCATGTCGGTGGCTTTACAGCCAGCGTGTCTGCAGTGGCCCTGGCTGATGGGGGCCCTGACTTCTCCCAAGACTCAGCACACTTAGCATCCAGACAGAAGGGGGGACACTGGGAAAAGAGTGACAGCTCTCCCACTCCCACACAGTGGTCAGCACCTCAACAGGTGGCCACAACTAGATTAAGGGTGGCTGGCAAACTCGACCCTGTGTGGTGACAGCTGTACCCCTGCAAGAGGGGGCTTGTGTTTAGGTGGCTAGGGATGGTGAGGGAAATAATTCTGTGCTTTAAACCAGGTACTGTCCAGATCATGGAGGGCAGATTCAGGAGGATTGTGTGTGTGTGTGTGTGTGTGTGTGTGTGTGTGTAAAATACGTATTACAGAGTATAAGAGGCAGTTAGTCTTTAACACTGATTTCTGTTTTAATTCTGGGATCAGCAAGCTTCTGTGTAAAGAAATATTTTAGGATTATGTAAGGCCCTTGTTGCATAGTTCCCTTTAAAAATGTAAAAACCACTCTTAGCTCAGGGGTCATTACAAGAACAAGCTGCTCCTGTTTTCACGGGACTGGTAAAACCAGGTACCTGCTTCAGTAAGCTTTAAAAGTCATAGCCAAGTTTAATTATTTGAATTGGGAACCATACTAAATGTGATAAATTAAAATACATTGAAACAACACAGCTCGAAGATTTAACACTTATTTTTATTTTTAAATTTTTTTGATGGTGGGGGGGATTGAACCATGCCCTGTGAAGGCTAGGCATGTATGTATTCCACACTGAGCTGCATCCCAGTCCTGTAGCTAGACTTGTAAATAATTTTTTTCAGATGAAATTTTGTTGAGGTTAAAGATGACCTTCACAGATTAATTAAAAGGTATTATGGCTTCTCTTCCTAAGACTTGTAAATGTTTGGAGTTTTAAAACACTGTTCATCTGGTTTAGGAAACTTTAGGGCCCTGATTCGTGTTCCATGTATGGGAAGCTTATTGGGTACTCACTTCCATGTAACTACATGTGCTCCCAAAAGTAGCTCCTTGTTTTTTCCCTGTTAATTATACAGATCACCAAGTATCTTACCTAAAAAAACATGCAAAGTTGTACCTAAATTTAGAAATTTACACTAAAATTTTATAGGCTAAAACGTCAAATTCATTTGATTTGTGTTAGTAACCCTTGAGAATGGATTAAATTATATAAAAATTCCTTATAAAGGTATTACTATCTAAATGTGCGTTAGGTAAAAAACAGCCTAAAATGTCCATCAAAATGTGCCAGTATGTTTTATAAGTTCTTATAGAAATTTAAAAAATGAGACATACCATTCTAGTATGGGGTTTTAAATAGCTACTTTAAAATATCTGTTCTGTTAATCCCAAGTATTAGATTACATTTGCTGGAATTCTTAATTGGCTTTTAAAAATTAGGTTATTAATACATGAAAATAATAACTGTATGTATTTATGTAGAGGCTATTTAATAACTAAGGTGCTTTTCCATAATACTGCCCGCAAGTCAAGACTGCTAGGGGGCTAGGGTAAAGATTTTTGTTTCATCTTTAAAAGCCAAAAATGTGTGACCTGTGTGGCTAATAAGTAAGATCATCTTAGAAATTAAACTGCACATATCATATAATGAGAACTAAAAACTACACGGCCTTTAACAGACTCCTTATGGTGCTGTAGGTCAGGTGTACACTGTGTGAGGTAATCTGTTGCCTAACTGACCTTACTAATAGAGATTTAGTATTTTTTTTATATGGACTTACTCTGTGCTGGCTTAGTGTCTCCCATACGCTGTCTGTAGCAGCCAGGGGTGTTATTCCCGAACCACAGACAATACTGCCTCCTTGATATTCCATAAAGCTGTGGATTGGCTCTACAATAAATACTATTATATGCGTTGCTTCCAAAACGTAGCACTGCTGCAGATACCGTTGTCATCTTTGCACTGTTTTCCAAGTCTTATTGTGAGCGTTTTCAGTTCATAAGGCATCAGGGTGTTCTCTCCAAATATCTGATGATGTAGCCTTACAGTGGGAGGAGGTCTTTCCGAGGCCCAAGTTAAGAAACTGTTCAATGTCATATTGTAGTAATCTTGATTAGCATGCACACTTAAACACGTGAATGTGAATAGTAATTAAAAAAAGGAACAAGCAACACCTAAACCCATTAAGATGGTTGCTATCCAAACACCAGAAAATAACAGGTGTTGACGAGTCTGTGGGAAAATTGGAACGCTTGTGCCACATGGGTGGGAATGTCGTATGGTGCAGTTACTATGGTAAAACAGTATGGTGGTTCCTCAAAAAATTAAATATGAAATTACCATATAATTCAGTAATGCCACTTGGGTGTATACCCAAAGGAGTGTAAAACAGTCTCAGAGGTGTTTGTACATTCATATTTATAGCAGCATTAAACACGGTGGCCAAAAGGTAGCCTGTGGATGAATGTATAAACAAAATATGGTCTACAAACAATGGAATATTAGCCTCAGAAAGGAATAACATTTTGACACATGTCACAGCATAGATGAACTTTGTGGATTGTTATGGTTTGGAACTAGGATGTCCCCCAAATGCCTCCCCTGTTGAGAGCTGGGGTGATTGGGTCGTGGGGACACCATCTGTATTCGTGAATCCATATGGTGAGTCCGTAGCCCAATGTGCTCTCAGAAGGTGGGGCCTGGTGGGAGGCCGGTCACTGGGGGTGTGGCCTGGAAGTGTGCAGCTCTCTTCCCAGCTCCTCCCTTCTCTCTCTGCCTCCTGGCCACCGTGATGTGAGCAACTTTCCTCTCTTCCTCTCTGCCTTGGAGCCAGCAGCTGTGGACCAAAACCTTTAAGTTGTGGTTCTTGGATATTTTATTTCAGCAGTGAGAAAGTGACTATGACAAGGATAATACACTAACTTAAGTGGGTTGGTTTCAAAAGGACATGAGTATGATTGCACTTACAGGAGGTTTCTAGAATAATCTTATTCGGAGACACACAGTACAGTGGTGGTTGCCAAGGGCTGGGGGAAGGAAGGAATGAGGAGCTATTTTTAATAGGTATAGAGTTTCAGTTTTATGAAATAGAATTCTGGAAGTGGTACAACAATATAAATGTGCTTACTGCCAATGAACTGTACAGTTAAAAATAGTTAAGGTGCCAGATTTTATTATATATATCCCAATTTAAAAAATGGAACAAATCCTCTCAATATTTTCATTTTTTCATAGCCCTCCTCACAAGTGAAATACACAGACAGATGAACAAATAAAATTGTTTTCTTTTCCTTGTCAGTTACTGTTGTCAGTTTGAAAGCAAAACTGGTACTGAGTATACCCTGGTCCAGCCAAGCAGCTCAAGGTGTAGCTCCTCTCGTTGTGCTGTCCATCTGGAACCAGTCATCTTTGTGTCACTTAAACATTTTTTGTTTATTTGTTTTTGTTTTTTGGAGATGTGCTGTGTAGTCCAGGCTGGCCTCGAACTTTGTAGCCCAGGCTGACCTTAAACTCGCAGTGATTCTCCTGCCTCAGCCTCCCAAGTGCTAGGATTACAACCTTGTGCCACCACACCTGGCTTAAATATGTTATTAAATCGATTCCTTCCACTTCCTCAACACATTGTGACCATTGTCAGGTGAAACATTACCCTGAGTGCTAATACTTGGGAAGTGCAGCCAGAATGACAATTCCTGTGTCAATTACACCTTCACGATGGGGCTGTAATCTGTGTCTTTCCGCTGTGTGGCTCTGAAGCGTGGGTGGTACTGGCTGTCTGATGCGACAGGCACACCTCGTGTTACCCTAGGAAGAAATGTGTGGTATTTTAAATCAGAAGAACGCTCTTCCTGTGTGAGGCGTGCCACCGCCCGATAGTGAAGGCTGGGAGGTGGGGACGTCTGGTCCTTCTAGAGCCCACGCCCTGCCATGGCTCGGCAGTGTGGTGAGTTCTCTAACCTGTCTGTTCCTCAGTTTTCACAGGTGTGCAGTGGTGCTTATTTGTGTGTGATCGGGGACAGCTTTCCGGAAGAGGATAGTGCTCCCCTGTGGGTTGTTTAGAAAATTAAGAGTAACACCTAAAGCCTTGGAGTGATGCTTGCTGCGTACATAGCAGTTAGATGTTTTCTGCCTCTTCTGCCCGGCCCTCAGTACGGGACTTAGAATTGATAAGGCTCTTCCTGGCCCTGTTTTCCTCCTGTACTGTAACTACTTTCTCAGAGTGCCTTAATTCTCCAAGTAAAGATGTAACAGTGTAAAGCAGTTATAAATAAGTATGTGTTGATTAATTCTTCTGATTGCAAGCTAAGTCCAGAGAAAACTATAGTTACTTTGTGATCTGTTTACATGCTGGTGTGTGTGGAGTAAAACGTTTCTGCTTATCTAAGAATGAAGTTAGGCAAGCATGTCCTGAAGTCAGACATTATGTGACTAAAGATGTGTTACAGAAGCTTTTACAGAAGAAGTTTGAAATAGTTGCTGAAGAAGTGAGAGGGTGAAAGGCGTGACTGTGCCCTGGAAACCCTCTCACCCACGGTGGGACCAGCCAGTCACACCTTCAGCACACAGCTGTGCTGACAGGTAGTGTTCTGAGCTTGTTGTACCAGATCAGAGTCCCTCTTTCCTTTTAGCTCACTGAGTAGACTCACACTCATAAATCACAGGTTGGAAGCCCCATGGTTCCAGAGGACTCCTCACCTGTATTCATGGCTTTATCACGTTTGCCCTGGCACTCGTAATGCTGTGGTGTCACGGCTCTCCCGCCTCGTACTGTTGGCGTTGTGGTTTCGTGGCCAGCTTCTCTGCCTGGGCCCACGTGCCCACCCCGCCCCACCCGTCAGGATGTGTAACTGTGTCCAGGGACTGTGGTCGGTTGTCACAGCTGCAAGGGTGATGGCGGCATTGGAAGAGGCCAGGGATGCTGCTACACGTCCTGCAGTGCACAGCACGGCCCTGGAGCACAGAGTCTTCTCCAAATACTCCCAGGACCATGGACCAGAACCTTGGCTTGGAGAATTCTTCCTGCTGCCTTTGTTCACATCCCGACAGTCTTTATTACCTCTTTGCATTGTTACCCGTGCCATGAAAGCTGGCCCTTGCCTTTGCAGCCAGATACTCAACTTTAGACTTTGAACATTCCCAAGCAAAATGCTTTTGGCCTGTAGTCTTTTTATTTCTATTTATGATGCTGGGGATCAAACCCAGGGCCTTGTGCATGCTAAGCCCAAGCTCTATCACTGAGCTGTACCCCCAGTGTGACAGTTTATTTTTATCTTATTTATAATCGACTTCTCTTTCCTTTGCTGAACTCCGAAAGGGTAGTGTTTCTATCTGATTCATCTTTGTTTCCTGCAGTGTGGCTTATATACTGTAGGGTGCATTATCTATTGCAGTGAGGGAGAAAAGATGGCATGAAAGCAAGCTGGGTGAGCCCGCCGTGCAGAGGAAGTGAAGGAAGGAGAAACAGTGCTGTGTGCAAGCGTAAATAAACGTGCCTGTGTGCGCACACATCCCAAGGAAGCAGGGGACTGATGGCACCTCCGGGGCAGCCACAGTCGACCAGGGAGGTTTGCCTGTCGGGTTGGCTCAGGTGCTTTCCGTCTCTTGCCTTTGCAATGGTAGATGAATTGAGAGTAGGTAGAGGTTGATTTTAAGCTGTCTTTTAGTATATGATGGCCTAAAGTCCAATATTACCTGACAGAAAATAACAATCCGCTCCTTGCTGCTTATAAAGAAGGCACCTCCCATTTGCATGCTGGCTGCGTGTGCATTGTAGCTTTTTCTCAAGCTGGAAGCTTGCTGTGGCGGAACCTCAGTTTGCCTCTCTCTTGGCACTGATGTCATCCCTGTGTTTATGCCCAGACTTCCCTTTCCTCCTGAGGAAACCGGTTATTTTTATGACCTCACCTTAATCTGTATGACCTCACCACATCTGTAGAGGCTTTGCTTCAAAATAAGGCCGCATTCTGAGGGACAGGAGCTTATGGCCTGACCGTACTTTTTTTGGAGACACTTCAACCCATAACATGTTCTTTAGCATCATAGGTTGGGAAACTTTTTTTGTTCTTTCTTTAAATGTTCTTTAGCATCACAGGTTGGGAAACTTTTTGGTTTTTTGCAGTACTGTGCACTGAACCTAGGGTCTTTGCACTGAACTGTATCCCCAGCCCTATTTTTAATTTTTATTTTGAGACAGGGTCTTTCTAAGTTGCCCAGCCTGCACTTGAACTTGAGATCCTTCTGTCTCAGCCTCCTAGAGTGCTGGGATTACAAGTGTATGACACCACATCCGGCTTTGAAACTCTTTTAAAGTTGACCCAGTGTCAATCTGACTGAAAGATGTATTCTTGAAACTTAGTACGTCACCCTCAGGTAAGTGGACTGTGTGTTTATGACACGCTGCTGCCATCTGTGGCCTTGCTGTGGGATAAGCAGGAAGGAGTCTGTGTGGCTGTAATGTTGCTGCACTGGCTGCTGTGCAGTGAGCAGAAGACGGTGGGGCTTCTTTGTGCATCACTTTAACCCTGCAATGATGTGTTCCTTCCACGGTGCTGAGGGCTCAGGGTTTGGAACAATTCACTGAGTTTTCAGAGTCTTGGTTTCCCGACCTTTAGAGCAAGGTCTCTGCCTGCCTGGCGGTTACAGGCTGAGGGCTGTCTCTCGTGGGCGTTGCTACCATCCTCTCCATCTTCTCGGTGTTGGTGACACTCGGAGTGGCTGTCAGCAGCACAGCTGGACTCTGCTGCTCTGCCAGCAGGAACATCTTGCTGCCAGGGTTGCCAGACTTTGCCCAGTGCTCAACTTCCTAAAAATAGGCACCAGGAAGGCTGCCAGAGGAAGCCTTTGCTCTGATCCAGAGGCTCCATGGGGCTTTCTGTAGAAAAGGTCCTCTGGCTCTGTGAGGCTCCCAAGTCCCCCTGTCCTCTGCCGGCAGCTGTAGTGCTGCGCAGTGCGGCCGCCAGCCACAGCTTCGCTTCTCCTCAAAGTGTGAGTGGTCCGTTATCTGGGGAACAGAGCGTACTGTGGGGAAGTAGATTAATGTCTTGGAGTGGAATTTGATAGAAAAATTTGGCTTAATGCAATTTAAAAAAAGTATATATATTTCATAATAAAAAGGATATTTTAATAAAAACACCAGTTTACCAGTGACTTTGAAACCATTTTTTCCCTCAAAAGTATCTCTGGGGGGACTTTATTCTCAACTTTTTTTTTCTTTTGGTACTGGGGATCAAACTCAGGACCTTGTGCTTGTGAGGTAAGCGGTGGCACCACTGAGCTAACTCCCAGCCCTCTCAACATAGTTTAACAAAACAGACCTTCACTTGTCATTTCATGAGACAGGCCATGAATCTGTAGCTTAGAAATGATAATACTAATTACTAATCTTACAGTGGGTATATAGAGCCAAACAAAGCGTTCAAACTTAGGTCGGTATTTGGATTAGCTAATTCCCTGGGTTTATTCCAATTATGAGATTGTCCAGTTTTTTGAGATCAGGTAACTTACTGGGAACGGTGCTTTAAAGTTGTGGAGTGTAGGGCAATGTGCTACTCTGGGCTTGGAATCATTCAGTCCGGAAGTTAAATGTGTTTATAAGGTCCTTGGTTTGCCATTCGCCGAGATCACTGTTCGTCTGTCACACTTCCCATGCAGATCACTGTTTCTCTCTCTGTTTTTTGTTTCTGAGAGGGCGAGGTTGCAGACCCGTGTTCTTGACCTGGTTTTACATTGTTCGCACCTATAGGAAAGATGGCGCCTGAGGAGCCCTGCTTCCCACGGTGCTGTGGGCAGACAGACAGGCAGTGCGCTTTGAAAGCGCTGGCGCTCACAGGAGAAGGAAGTGTATGCAGTGCACAGGGCTGCAGGTTGTCTTTCGCTTCTCGAGTGGCATGAGGTAGATGACAAGTTTACAGCCAGAAGTGAAGGACAGCTTTTGTGAGCGCGTACTACAAGGATCTTAGGAGTAGTTACTGGGGACGGATTTTCTTTATCCTTGGCTAAGAGAAGGGAGCTCTGAAGCACACCCGAATCGTGGTTAATGTTGTGCTGTGCAGAAGGCGGACGTGGGACACGTGGGACATCTGATTGTCCTTTCTTTCCCTTTTGCCTCGTTGGAAGTTGTGGAATGAGGTGGCGAGAAGGCCCGCGGTGCTGACGGAGACTCGAGGTGAGAGCTGTGTTTGCAGGACCACGCGGGTCAGGGCCTCTGCCCTGCAAACTGTCACCTCTGCGCCGATGAGTGAGCAGCCAAGGGAAGGCACTTTGTGTTCTTTGCAACAGTCACAGCCACTTTGTTCCTTGCATCAGAGGAAAGAACAGGATGCCTAATTATAATAATCTTCTAATAATTACAATATTTTGCATTCATTTTCTTTTAAAAATCTATTTGAGTAACTACTAGCCTTCAGAAGATGTTGGAAAATAGTATTTAGGCAGCAGCTGGCAGGCAGCTACCAGTTCGGGAGCCTGCGTAGTACTCCACTCGCAAAGGATTCCGTTAGTTGGACACACACTCTGATTTCCGTACTGCTGTGCGAGCACTGTCTGCAGCAGCTGCTTTGGAAAAGGATGTACAATAAACGTTGCTGCACTTGTTTTGAATATGTGGGTTTTGCTGGAGTGTCGCTCGCCATCTGGAAGTGAGAGGAGTGAGTGCCTCACTCCTAGGGAGGAAGTGTTGGGATCGCCACGTGTGCGCCTAACACAGTTTGAGGTCCCCTCTTCGTTTCTCAGTCACGGAGGGGAGAATTGACAGCTGTGTCATTTTGCTCCAGCGGAGCCTTAGCAAACACGTGAGCTGCATGGAACATACAGGAGAAACTCGCTGTCAGCTGTTCCCGGCCAGTTGCGGTTTTACTTTTCTGAAGTGTTTCTTACTGTGTTTATTGAAACAGCATCTTTTTTAAACAAAGGAAACGTATGGTTTGGTCAGCAAGTCAGACACAAATACTGATATCAGGACAGTCAGTGTGACCCTTGCCTCCATCCCAAAAGCTGCGAGAGGCTGCGGTCATTCTCCCTTTCTCTTTTTCTTTCTTTCTCCTTGTCTGTCTCTCTCCCTTCTGTTCTTTTTTGGTGCCCTGTCACAGTAGTTCAGTGTCTCAAAGTGATTCTGAGTGGGATCCATCAGCCTGAGTGACTTTGTACTTGTGGCTGTGTTAGTGTCACACGTGCATCTTCTTGGGTGGCGGTGGGTTGAGCAGAAGAAAATCCGACTTAGAGGAGACAGCTTTCCAGGTGCGTTGTCCAGGTGTGTTTGGACTAAGAGCAACAGCGACCTGCCCAACCCCCATTGCAGCCCTGGGAAGTAAGTCCCTTTGCTGCATTTTACAGATGCGGGGTCCAAAGCACAGAGAAGTACAACTTCCCAGTGTCACACAGCCTAGTAAGAGGTTTCAGGTTAGCTGGCCCTGCTTCAGAATCATATTCTTGAAAGGTCATGCCGTCTTTGAGCTGATGTTTTGAAATCATACACTTTGCCCCCAAATTGGATAAATGGAAATTATATATTAATAACTTAAATACCAGGATAAGAGACTTTATATGACTGATTAAATACATGACTCGAGACAGCTCCACTGATAAGAGACTGCTTGCAGGATTCAGTCCCATAGGGCTGTATTGATACCTTTCTCTGGGGCCAGTGTACTTTCTGGCTTTTTGCTCCTCCTAGTAGGCAGGTAGATCTGTAGACAACTGTGGAGGAAAGGGGGAAGAAGCCTTGCAGTTTAAAACTGATGTATCTGGAGGCTGTCTCTGTGGTTCAGCCACAGTGAGCCACACCACTTTGGTGTGGGGGCAGGCATGGGCGTGTGGAGAGCACCTGGAACCCTGTGATAGTGAGCAGCCTCAGTGAGCGGCTGTGTGACAAAGGGCACATGTGCCTGCCACACGGAGGAGCCCACAGATGCCTGGCTTGTCAGAGTGTGTGCTGCGGCGAGCTTGGCATTTTGAGACTTGCAGTGAGCTCTTAGTTAGTACTGAAGTAGGCAGTGTGTTCTGGGCTGATGTTGTTTCTCCTTAGATGTCTTGTGAATTAGCTGTGCATTTTCGTGTGCTTGCAAGCGTGTGTGCATGTGTACCTGATTACAGGACCAGCAGAATATCCACACGGGAGTGAACCTAGGGTTTTAGCACTGAGCTACCTCCTGAGCCCTATTTTTTATTTTGAGATAGGGTCTCATAGTTGCCCAAGGTGGCACAAACTTGAGATCCTTCTACCTCAGCCTCCTGGGATGCTAGGGTTATGGGTGTGCCACCACCGTGCCAAGCTGCCAGCAAAATTCTTATTGGCACGTTGCTTCCTTGCACTTGACCTTGGTGTTAACCACACCAAAACATCCTTTTGTTTTTTTTAGGCTGCTTTGTCCCCCTACCTGATCAGTTAGGTGACACTTACCAAAATGTAGACTTTAGCAACTCAAGAATAATGTGTTTAAGGATGACAAAATATTTTCTCATTTTTTTCCCATAATCTCTTCTAAACATCTGGATTCAAGAATTCCAGATTGGGCTGGGAATTTAGCTCAGTGGTTCTACTGCCTGCCTTGCAAGTGCAAGGTCCCGAGTTTGATCCCAGGTACCCAAAAAAAAAAAAAAAATAGAACAGAGTGTACTTTGTTCATGTCTAGGATGACATGCAGAGTTCCTCTGTAAGTTACTTAAATCGAAGCATATTCTCCCAACGTTGCAGAAATGTACAATACCAGGCAGGGTTTGGAGAATGTTCTGCACATAAGGATGCTGTTCTCTCCACAAGACTGTGCTTCAGCACTTGCAATGTGTATCACAATGTGTATTCACAGGACTACTTTATCACAATCTAATTTGGAACCTTTTAATCTTCCAGAGTAGAAACCCTGTGCATAGCATAACTTTCTTCTTCCGTCCACCAGCCTTGTCAAGATTCATCCATAGTGTAGTGTGAATCAGTGTTTTATTAATTTTCATGACTGAATAATACCCCACTGGATGGATATGCTAATTTTGCAATCGTGGGACATTGGGTTGTTTCTGTTACTTGACTGATAACAAGTGGGGCTACTAGAATTTACATACAAGGTTTTATGAAGAGGAGGACGTGGGTTTTAACTTCTCTGGGATGTATACTTAGGAGTGGACTTGCTAGGGGCATAGCTGGGGGTTGATCCAGGGCCTCAAGCATGCTCAGTGAACACTGTCACTGAGCTGCATCCCCAGGCCTCCTCCCCATTTTGAGCCTAGGTCTCCATATTTCCCAGGCTGGTCTGGAACTTGGAGTCGTCCTCAGATTGTTGGTGTGCACCCCCACGCCCAGCGCATGTGCTTAGTTTGTTGAGGAGCTGCAAAGCACAGCAAGTTAGCACTGTAATTTGTTCGTTGTTCAGTCCAAGACATTAACTGATTTAACTGATTACTCGGAATTTGATCTGCTGTATCCAACCAGAAGTGACAGGCTCCCATTTTCAAGCCTCTTTAAGAGAAATTTTATCTGAGAGACCACAAAGAGTTTTCCTCTTTTTTTAAAAAAAATTTATTGTAAAATATATTAACATAAAATGCACCATTTTAACCATTTAAATGTTTTTTTAATTGTGTAAAATGTACAGCACAAATTTTACCATTTTGACCTGTTTACATTAGGATTTAGTGACATCAAGTACATTCACTGTGTGTTCCACCCATCATCATTATCTGGCTCCCAAACTTTTTCTTCATCCCAAACAGAGTCCTTGTTCCCGTTACATTTGATTCTTCCCCCTCTTTCCAGCCCCTGGTGATCTCAGTTCTGTTGTGTGTGTGTGAGTTTGCCTATTCTAGGTATCTCATGGAAGTGCACTCATACAATGTTTACTCCTTTGTGTCTGGCTGTTTAACATAGCATTGTGTTTTAAGTTTTGTTTGTGTTGTAGCCTATGTCATAACTTTGTGCCTTCTTAAGAGTGATGAGCACTGCATTGTATAGATATACTGCATTTTGTTTATCCATCATCTGGTGATGGACTTTTGGGTTGATTCTACGTTTTAGCTTGAGAATAGTGCTGCCATGAACGTTGTGTATATCTGCTAGGCATGGGGTCGGGGGTCACACCGTCCTTCTGTTTCACTCTTTGGGTAACTACCACGTTGCTCCCCCAGGTAGGTGCACTCTTATATTGCCAGCAGCAGTGTGTGATATTCCAGTTTCTCTGTATCTTCACTAACTTGTTTTTTCTTTTGGTTCATTTATAGTCATACTAGTATTAATGTTTTAAATTTCAAGTTGTTTATCTAATTTTTCTTTTGTTGCTCACGTCATTAGTGTTCTAAGTATCCATTGTTGGGTCCAAGGTCATTTAAAGTTTACCCTTTTCTTCTGAAAATTTTATGGTTTTACCTTTTATGTTTAGGCTGTTGATCCATGTTAGGTTAATTTTTGTGTGTGATGTGTGGCATCATTTGTGTGGAGAATCCAGCTGTGCCATCACCATCTGAAGGGATAGACTCTTCTTTTCCTGTGCAATAGAATTGGCATCCTTGTTGGAAATCAATTGACCATAGTTGTGTGGGTTTATTTCTGGCCTCAGTTGCATTTCATCGAACCCTATTGGTCTGTCCTTAAGTCAGCACCACACTGATCTGATCACTTATTTTGAGCTGGTCACTTATTTTGAGATTGGAACATGTGAGTGTTTTTTTTCATTTTCAGGATTAATTTGACTGTTCAAGGCCTCTATGAATTTGAAGATCAACCTTTACATTTCTGCAAAAGTTGGAGTTTTCATAGAGATTGCCCTAAATGTGTAGATTGCCTTGAGTAGTTTTGTGATGTTAATAATATTGTCTTCCAACAATAAAGGATTGTTTATTAAAAAAAAAAAAGGATGCCTTCCCATTTATTTAGGTCTTTTAATTTCCTGAAGTAATATTTTGCTGCTTTCAGTGTACCCACCTTCCACCTCTATGGTTAAATTTATTTTTAGATGTTTTATTATTATAGATTGTTAGTACTTTGTGAATTCTTTGGGATATTTTATGTATAAGAGCATCCCATCTGCAATTTTAGACAGTTTTACTTCTTCCTTCCCAGTTGATAAGTCTCTTATTTCTCTTCTTTGCCTGACTGGTCTGCTCAGCACTTTCATGACATTTGGTGCATAGCTGTGGTAAAAGCAGGCTTCCTTGTCTCCTGCCTGACCCTAAGGGGGAACTTTCACTACTGAGGTTGACGTTACTTTCTATAAATTTTTAAAAATCATGTTGAGGAATTTTCCTTTAATTTCTAATTTTGTAAGCGTTATTTTAAAATCATGAAATAATATTGGATTTTTGTCAAATGCTTCTTTTGTGTCGCTGTATGATCTTTTCCTCCATTCTCTTAATATAGTGTACTACAGCTGATTAATTTCCATGTGTTAAACCATCCTTGCATTCCTTCCAGGAACACATCTCATTTGCTTGTGCCTAGTATATAATTCCTTTCTTTAATACACTGTTGGGTTTTTCTTGTAAGTCTTTTGTTGAGGGTTCTGCATGTGCTTTCATGAAGGATATTGGTTTGTAAGTTTTCTTGTGATGTTTCTAACTTGGTTTCATATACGTGCTGGCTTCATCAGTGAGTTGTGAAGTACTTTATTTAGTCTTTGTAAGAGTTGGAGAAAGATTGGTGTTAATTTTTGTAAGTTTCTTGAAATTCACCAAGGAAGCCTTTGATGTGGATATTTCTTTTTTGAGAAGTTTTTTTGGCAGTTGGTTTAATCTCTTGCTTTAGGTTTGTTGAGATTTTCTAAAGTCATTTTATATAGTTTGTGTATTTCTTGGAATTTATCCATCATGTTGGTAAATCATTTGATGTTCAGTTGTTCATAGTATTCTCTCGTAGTCCTTTTCGTTTCTTTAAGGTTGGTAGTAATAGTACCGCTTTCATTTCTGATTTTAGTTATTTACTCTTTTTTTTCCTCAGTCTAGCCTAACGGCTTGTAAATTTCGTTAACCTTTTTGGAGAAGCAACTTTTCGGTTCATCAATTCGATTGATTTATCTCCTTTCTAATAACATTGCCTTTTTTCTGCATTTAGGTTTTGTTTGTGTCCTCAGAGGTAAAACTGAGTTTTGTTGAGATATATTTCTTTGTACATAGGGGTTTATAACTATTAATTTCCCACTGAGTACTACTTTTACTATAATCCCTGACTCTCAGTATCTATCTTTTGGTTTCATTTTCATTTGTCTTAAAATGTTTACTGATTGCTCCAATGTTTTCCTCTGGGACTCTTTGGTTTTTAGAGTGTTTCATGTCTAGATACTGGTGAAGTTTCCAATTTTTCTTCTGTCGATTTCTAGCTTCATTGCATTATGCACCCAGAATGCACTTTGGATGACTTCTGTCTTTTTTAATTTATGGAGATTTATGTTGGGGACTAACGTGGCCTTTCCTGGAGAATATTCCAGGTACATTTTAAAAGAGTGTTTGATCTGCTGTTGTTTGATAGACTGTTCTGCATGTCTATTAGATCTTGTTGGTTTATGTTTTGTGTACTCACTCTATTTCCTTATTTATCTTTGTTAAATTATTCTATCCACTGTTGAAATGGAGTATGTTGAAGACACTATTGGGAAGTATTCTGTTTGTCCCTTTAGTTCTATCAATGCTTCTTATATTTTGAGACCCTTTTTTTGGTGTATTTATGCTTGGAGCATTTTATCTTTTTGATAAGTTGACCCTTTTATCAACATACAGTGTACTTCAACCCAGTTTCAAAGCATGTTGATACTGAACATACTTAATCAAGGTGCTTCAAAGTCTGTGTATGTTAAATAACTTTGTATAATAAGTCTGGCCTTCTTAGGAACATTATTCTGGCCATTACTTTCTTTCTTTTGGTGGACTGTACTTTCCTGTTCTGTGTTTATGCCTTGTGTTTTGTGGTTGTGGAAAAGCCAGATGTATAAAAGTTAGAATGTTGTGCCTCTGGAAACCAGAGTCTTCTCCTTCCCTAAGGTTTTTGGGATTGTTAAAAGCTGTAGGCCTCTTTCCTGCTTTTTTCCAAGTGACTTTTCCCCAGTATTTTTGCAGGGACTGTACTCCTTGCCATGTGTGGTCACTAAAGATTGTTTTGCAGCATATATCCCACTAGTGTTTTTGACAGAGATTTTTTTGAACTTCAGAAAGTAAAATATCAAAGAAGTAAGCATTTGACCATGGTGGTGCACATCTGGGAGGCCAAGACAGAACATCACAAGTTTGAGCCCATCCTGGCAACTTTGGGGAGATCCTATCTTAAAATAGAAAAGGACTTGTGATTTAACTCAGTGCAAAGTCTCTTCGTTCAATCCCTAGCACTGCAAAATAAGAGAAAAGGAAAGAACCAAACAAAAATATCTGTCCTGGTCTTTGCTGATTGGCCTTTTGCTGGGGCAGCTCTCTGGCCTTGCTTCTTGCTTCTCGCTTGACACTCAGCCTAAGGTGAAAATCTTGGGGTCTTCTCAGCAAGAAGTGTGCCCTGCCCTGCTCTTTTGTGAGGCCTTACCTCAAAACAAACGAAAGAAAATGGGCGAGGGAGTTGGGATGTGGCTCAGTACAAAGGCCCTGGGTTCAATCCCCTGTACTGGAGGGGAAAAAAAGAGGGTGTCTTTGGTTGTTTCTTGGCTACTTTTGTCCATTTTGGTACCAGATTGGGATTTATCATTAGTTTCCTGAGTATAATCTGAGAGTTGATACATTCTACTTATTCTGAAGACTGAGTTGGGGAAAAAATAGAAAAATAGTTGCTAATGAATGACGGCTTCCTTTAATAAACCTAAGGTTGCTGTAACCCAAAAGTACATGCATACTCCTCAGCATCCTTTATTGTTTCCACTCCGTTTGTCTAAGTGTAAACCAGAAACATAGTTTGGTTAAAATTCCCCCTAAAGCTATAGAAGTCAGTGGACCTGCCTGCGCTTCTCTGCTACGGTAGTTACAGACAGGGCAAGGCTGGGTTCTGTAGTAATGACGTGTTGCTTCAACGGATTTGCTTGCATTCAAGGACTCTGAGGTTCCTTTTGGTGCCTCTACTTCTTTGGCACAAACACAGCTCTCCTTGGAGCCAGTGTCCCACTGGTGAGGTGATGTGGGAAAGCTGGGCTCACCTGTTTCACGGATGAGTCAGTGAAGCTCCAGTGCCTGTTTCTTAAGTAGGTGGTGATGTTGGTGTAGGAGATGGGCGCAGGTGGCCAAGGCTAATGCTCTTTGTGGTATTTCACTTTATGCCTTACACGTGGATACTGAGAAACCATCATGTGTTTTAAAAAACAATGTAGTTAGAAATTCATGGGAGGAAACTTATAGCATGTTTGTATGTGCTGTGTTCACATGTGTGTGTATTGTATTGTGTCCATGCACATTTTAAAGCAGTGACTTAAACAGAGCCTCCTGCATTTTCACTTCATTTTCCCCTCCCCGTCTTTCAGTTCCCCCACAGGAATCCATGGGGAAGAAGACTGAGAATAACATAAATGGAGAGGCAGTTCCATGAGGGGAAAGGGCTAACAACAGCTCAGAGTGAGTGCTGGGAATAGAGCCCGAACCCCAGGGGTGGAGAAAAGGAGAAAGTCTAGCGAGTACCTGAGTAATTGACCTCATTCCTAGCATGGCTGCTATGACACTCAGTTGCAGTTTGATTTTGTAAAGGATCAGAGAAGTGTGGGCTCTGCTTGAGGCACTTTCAAACCTCACTGCTGTGCTGGAATTGAAGCCGGAGCCTGTGAGAGGATTTGACTCTCTGGCCCTGAATAGGCAGAGCCAGGAGGGAGGCAGGCGCTCCCTCCCCCTCCCAGCCCTGACTGCAGGCTCCCTTCTTTCACATCACCATTCCAAAGCCAGTGTCTAACCTAGCAGGGTAGGAGGGCCAGGGGGTGGTCTTTTTGACTTTCTCCACTTTTCTGGGAGGGCTGGGGCAGAGTTCACAGAGCTGGTTCAGAACAGAATCAGATGCAACCCTTCATTTAGCTTTGTGGCCCTGGTAAGCTACCCTGTGCTGTTGGATGAGAAAACAGTAGTGGTCACCCGCTCCTGGTAAGTAAGGGAGTTAGTTACGTGCTTTACACAGCGCCTCGCACAGGGAAGTGCTGTTAGGGAGAAAGTGAGCAGCAGAGCATGCAAACAACAAAACAATGTATTCCGTTCCTCCTGAGTAAATTCTTCTGCCGAATTCAGTAGTTGTTTTGTTACTCGCTCTTAGTTTCAAAATGTTTGCCTTTAGATTATATTACAGGAATAAATCTATCTCAGGGACAACTGTCTCTAGCAGATGCAGGAACTACTGAACTGCAGTGGGTCACGATAGGGCCTGGAAAACAACAGTGCAACCAGCAACAGTCTCTGGTGTCTGACGAGAATGGTTGCATTCTCCCTGCAGCAGTGATCACTTACTAGAATTAACCACATCCGGAAGTATTCTTGGCAGATACATTCACCTGGCCAGTAGGAGCTGTGCTGTGCTTATACTTCATATAAAAGTATTTTACAAATCCCCTCAAGTTTATAGAATGGTAATTATTTAGAGCTTACCCTCACAGAGTATGGTTTAATATTATCTGACAATTTTTTTGCTAAATTTATTGATTTGTGATTATTTTAAATGGTACTCATTCTATCAAAAACGGCTTTAGGTTATGATCGCTTGTTTTTGAACTGGTACTGCATTTAGCAGGAGGTTCTGATTTCTCTGTTTCATGTGTGGGCAGGTGGGGGGACCCAGGTAGGTGAAATAACCTTTTTCTTTTTAAGGAAGAGCTGTTTTCTTTTCCTTAGCTGACATGTTGGAGGCTGTTGGTCCAAAAGATTAGGTGGTGGGCACAGAAATGCCTGCCTAGGAACCTGTGCCTGGCTGGAGTCCTGCTGGGGCTGGGCTGGCAGGGCCAGGGCTGTGGCCTGGCTGTTGTCGATAGTGGGTTTCTTTTTTGATGTTATTGTTGTTTGTTTGTTTGATAGTGGGCTTCTTTTTTGATGTTACTGTTGTTTGTTTGTTTGTTTGTTTGTTTTGAGACAGGGTCTCACTATGTAGTTGAGATTGAACTCACTGTATAGCCCAGCTGGTCTCAAACTCACAGTGATCCTGCTGCCTCCGCCTCCCAAGTGCTGGGATTACAGGTGTGTGCCACCATTCCTGGCGATAGTGGGCTTCTTAAAGAGTTCTTTTTCTGGCTTCAAGTATTAGGAGATAGGCATTCTTAAAACTTTCAGGTCCACTGCCTGTCTGGGTTAACCAGTAGGCCTTTTCTAGTAATGTTTAACTATCTTCAGAAAGTCAGGCACCAGATTTTCTTATATGAGGTGTGATCAAATGTACAGTGAATGTTTAAATAAAAATATGTGGTACAGCGAGGGATGCTTAGCCACTGATCTCCCTCAGACTCTTCCCCCTCACTTCACATAGCTTTCCCGTCGCTCTGTCTACTTTGCTGAAGCAGCTCTGGAAGTCCTCTTTTGGGGTCTTTATGAGGTATGATCAAACATACCGTGAAGGCTGCTGCTGGGTGCCATCCAGTGGAAGGCAGGCTTACAAAAACTCATTGCCCTCATCAGCCTTACTCGTTGGATCAGGCACCATGCAACTCACGTCTTTTCTTTAAAGTCAAAATGATCACGAAAGCTAAATATTGTAAATCAATTCAGGACATTAAGTCAGCCACAACAGTGCAACTAGACACATGAGCCCCCTCCAAGTTCCTCTTGTGTAATTTGTGGGGGATTAAAAAAAAAGAATGTTCTGTAATTATTTATTGCCAAATTATTGACATTTTCAATTCTAGGTTAGCTTCTTTAAATGAAATTTGAAATAAAACTATCTAGTACCTGGCTATCAAAAAAAGTCAGATTTCCCTCCATCTCACAGTTGATCAGGCCCAATCTAGGCTGTGACATCAGTGAATCCGATCCAGTCCATTTTTCCAGTCAGGACAGAAGCTCATTTAGTTTTCCAAGTGTGATTCTCTTTCTGCTTGAATACACAAATGATTTTTAAGGCAGCTCTTACATTACTAGATTTTCTCCTGAGTTAAAATTTGCTTTTCCTTAGCTTTATCTGGAGCTACCTTAAGTCTAATCCTTTTTCAGTTGTCCAGTCTTCGGAAATTTGAGGACAGTTAGAATACCTCCTCCTAAGTCTTATTTTCTCAGTTTTCATATTTTACTTTCTCTTACATTTCTTTTTTTACTCACCTTCCCCTAGTACTGGGGATGAACCAACAGCATTGATCAGTCCTTAGACCTATTTTTATTTTTTGAGGTATGTCTTGCTAAGTTCTGGGCTTGAACTTGGGATCTTCCTGCCTCAGCCTCCCAGCATTGGGATTACGGGTGTGATTACACCTGTCTTGACTTTTTGTCTTACTTTATATTTCAAGATCCCCACCATTCTTACCCATGTTTTGTGTACTCTGCATCTTAATGAATACCCAGAAAGGAACAGAATTATCCTCAGCAAAACAAGGAAGATACTTTTAGCAAAACCAGAAAACTATTCATCTGGCTTGAACAATTTACTATTTTTTATTCTGGGATGTGTTTCTTTGTATCTGAACGTACCTGAAATTGAGATGTGGTACATTTATGTGAAGGGGGCACTGCAGTTAGGATGGCAGCATTTTTTACCTTGGTGATGCATAAAATGATAAGGCATGTTTGTGTTGATGTCTTTCTTACACTTGGCAGAGTGTGGTACTGTCTCAGGTCTCAGGAGATCCCTTGGTTAGGTTGGATCCCATCTTAGGTATTTTATTGGCCTGACCACACGTGGACCCAGCCTGCCACATGTGCGTTCACTGTGGCCTCCAGGGCCATGTGATGGCTGCAGTGTTCTGAGCATCGCGTCACCATTCCACAGTGTCAGAAGGCCAGGGCAGACATCCTTCTTTGTCCATTTTTAAGAGTAAGCAAAATGCCCCAGAAGTTGCTCTCCTTGGGCAGTGGCTTTCTAGTGACGAAGCTGTCGAGTGACCATTATTAGTTCAGAGGTTCTCTAGCAGTTGACCTAGAGAACTTGTTAGAGCGTGTCTTGCTGGACCTGGGTCAGCACCTCTGGTTTAGTGAAGTTGGGTTGGGGACCAAGAATGTTCCTGTCTGGTGCTGCAGCACTGATCCGGGTGTGGAGACTGGTCCAGTGTCCTGTAGAGCACGTGGCCCCCAGACAGAAGCAGGGTGTGAGATGGGTGACTCCGTCTCTGCTGCGTCTAGGTCGGTGTGTGTCCTAGGTGTTTACACACTGAAGCGTGGTTATTACTTGTAGGTTACACAGAGTTCATGATTATCAAACCCAGTTGTGAGAATGATTTGCTCAATCATATACAGTAGATCAGGTAGATCCAAGATAATGTTTGTTACTCTCTGGTGACTGCTTCCTCAAGGGAGTTTCCAGAAAAGGGAGGCCAGTCTGGAAGCCCCAGAGAACTGAGTACATAGCTGGCGATGTTTAGTGCACAGTCGTGGTAGCTGGCACGTATGAACTCATTTAAACACCACACCCAGCCCATGAGATAAGAACATTTCACAAAGGGGGAAAGAGGCCCTAGGAGGTTACTGACTTGTCCAGCATTATCCAGCTGGATAGTGGTATGTCTGGGTTTTAAAACATGCAGTTTGGCCTCACAACCCACTCTTTTAACCACACATCTACCACTTGCTGACAGGTCCTGTGCTGCAGGAAGGAGAAACGAGAGGCTCACTGTGGTGGGATTACTGTTCTGCAAATTGTTCCCCCCTCCCTGGCTTATCTCTGCCTGCGTTTGTGCCGCTGATGTGTTTGAATGGAAGTGTAGTGCTTAAAACGGTAGCTATGTCTGTCCTCTCCGCATTTCATCGCTCTGCCCTTCCCTGTCTCCGTACTCTCTCTGCTTGTCTGCCTGCCTGTCCTCTCCTCTGTTCGTCCTAGTGCCTTGCAAGACCATACTTGAATAGAGCCGTTGGGTGGTTCAAGTTTGAAGTCATGGATTTCACCTTGGAACGTTGATTATTAAGAAATAAATGCCAATCACGGAGTTACAAGTTGTAACTTTACAACTTTTATAATTATAATGGACTCAGATTTTGCTTTAGTTTGCATATAACACCCTTCTGACATGTTCATGTGACATGTGGAAGATTGGACAGCTGGTCTGTTTGCTAATGATTCTTGGTGTTTGGACACTGAGAATCTTAGAGGTTTGTAACTATATCCAGAGAGACTCTTAAACCTTTTACTTTTGAATAATTTTAGGTTTACACAAAGGTGGTAAAAATGGCCCAGAAGTGTTTCCCGCCCTTGGTCAGCATCTTACTTTACTGTACCGTATATGTTCTCCCAGGAAAAGCCAACGTGACCACGTTACTGTTGCACTCCAGGCTTCGTTGTCTCGTTCCGTATAGGTGCCGACTTGCCCTAGAAGTGTATCCGTGACAGGTTGACACTTATTGAATGTCAAGTATGCGTTGGTTTGAGGAATGGTCATTTTTAACTTCTTTGGGGTCATGCGCCTCTTTTACAAAGTTTTAGTGGCTATAGACTTTCTCTCCTTGAAAGATTAAGACACAGATTTTGTATACAACTTTAGACATTTCACGAATGTTTTAAACTCTTATGACTTAGATTAAAATAGTATCTGTCTTCCAGGAATTCAGCCCAGTTGAAAATAAAGGCAGAGAAGGAAATAGAGTATGATACATCACTTGCCCCAGGGGAACGCTGAATAAAGTATCAGGAGCTCTGGTAAGGGAATGGTTTCATTTCAGGGGAGAGGCCTGGGAGTGCTGTGGAGAGCTGCCCCGTAACTTTGGCCTTGCAGAATGAGCAAGTTATTAAATCAGCAGAAGGTTGGAGAAGCATTCCAAGGAGAGGGAATAAAACCACCAAGACTTGGGCAGGATGAACCGTTTGGTTTCTAGTTGGTGAGGATTCTGATCTAGAAGATAGAGCAGGCGCTGTGCTAGTAGATAATACAGTGGAAGAGGGAGGAGATGGCAGGAGTGGAAAGAGAATTGAGTGTGTTTCTCAGTTTATAAATTGTAAAATGCTTAAATGATTGTTTAGTAATTTGTACAGAAATACTTTGCACCTTTAGTTTTATGGCTTAATAATTTCCTGCTTATATCTGTATGTACATAAGTAGGTGGTAGAGAATTGCAGGCTTCCCATTTTGATGAAGGGGACGGGGAGTGAGAGACTGGAAGTGATAATGATGACCCAGAGAAGATTTTCCTCCAGCTGAGTTGGGAAAGACGTGTGTGTGCGTGTGTGTGTGTGCATGTGTGTGTAATGAAAGCCGGGCACCAGTGGAGAAAGAGAAGGACAGCAGCTAATTGAAATTAGGCTCCCGAGAAGGTGGAAGGCTGACCCGATGTGAAGTAGGCCTCCCTCTCACTGCGTTAGGAGAGCCTGGGTAGTCTAGCTGGCACTTCATCGCTGGTGTGTGCTCTCTGTAGAACACTCAGTCTTGGAGCTGGCCGACAGGTAAGTTTGGCCGTGGCCTACCTTTGATCTTGCTGTTACTGTATGTACACTACTTACTTAAGTCCTGCTGTTAGTGTATCAAGGTCTTTGCTAAGTTCTGGTGCTAGGAGTATCAGTATCAGAGCACCCATTCCCTTGATGAACTGGGTTGAAGCCACTAAGGATGTAGATCCACATATGTGGAAAGTACAAGCTATATGTAACATGGGAAGTTCTGCAGTTCCTTCTTATGGTTTGGAGCTGGAGGCTCCATTGCCAGATTGCTCAGGGTGCTGGGGAAGTAAAGCTAGCCTCTGTGTAGCTTCGTTTGTTCTACATAGATTCTTCTTTAGAAACGAATCGAGCAGTTTGTACACTTAATGCATCCACACCTGTTTTCTTCCTAATAACTTTTAACTGTGTACCATGAGGAGGACTAATTTTTATGGTGACCTGTTTTCATTCAGCTTAGATCACAGTGGTGATCGTTAACTTCTAACCAGTTAGATACTATTTATAAAGGAATTAAATATGAGAAAAATTATTCCTGCTTTAAAATATACCGCATTTGAACATAGGTTTGACCCCATGCTTAACAAAAGGAGATTTTTTTTGTTCATGGTTGTAAAGCCCTTAAGGTATGATATTAATTGACTTTGGAAATTAATTTAAAATGAAACTTCATTGGGCAGTTATTACTTTTGCATGTATATTCTTTTCTAAATCCTCAGTGAAAACAGAATCTTACTCAACTACTCAAAAGCTCTGTACTGGAGTTTTATTGTTGAAAAACTGTTAAGTGTTATGATTATAAGCAGTTCTCATTTTAAAGAAACATTTTCCTTTGTGATAGTTTTGCAAAGAAATTTTACCGAAATTACAGTACATAACTTGTACCAACAGTAGACTTTGAAACCTTCAGAGTCAGCACATGAAATGCCTCTGGACTCATTTGCAAAAATATTCCAAGCACTGTGACACAGTAACGAGGGAGAAAGATGTGGGTGCCGTGTGGAGCATCCAGGCTGGTGGAGAAAACGCGTTGGGCAGGAGTAGTTGGTCTCACAGTTGAAGCTGTCGAAGTGAGCGGGGTGGAAGTGGCCTCATTTGTGGATGACCACCCTCAGAGACTTCTGGGTAAGAGTTCTGCAGAATCTGGAGAAGAGTGGGGGAGCCCAAGGCAGGGACAGCAGGAGGCTGTGCTGGGGGTGCTCTAGAGCCTTATGCTGAAGATGCCAGAAAGCTGTTTCCCAGAGGAGATCGGAGTTGCATTTTGATTACTTTGGCCACAGTGCATTGGGGTGGGAACTAGGCTGGTGGGGCCTTGAGCAAAGGGCAGTTTGTGAGCTTCCCTACTGGTCTCTGCAGACTGTGGGGCTTCGAGTCCCGAGAACCCTGTGAGCTCCTCCCTGAGACTGCTGTGACCATTCAGGGACAACCGTCTCTGTGCAGCAGCCTGTTTTAAATCCCATCCGAGGACCCCAAGTCCCATAAGGTTCCTTATACCAGAGATAATACACAACTATCGTGAAATCTTTTTTTCCCCCACTCAGAAGAGTGTTCTTTATAAAATGAGATTTTAAAATACTCAAATGACAGAGCCTTTGGTCATACTGAATTAAGGTTTTTTCCCTCAGTTTTAAACATACCACTCTGGAGTAATTGGCCCTCAATTAATTGGTCAGGCAGAGAATTCAGTCTGCCCAAATGTTAAATAGTACGATTAAAAATTTGGAAGCCTGAAGCAAGGCAGTAAGGCTGTGGTGACTGTAGCCAAGCCAAGCCTGCAGCCTTTCTGAGTAAAAAATAAGGCTATAGAATGAGCACAGTTCCCGGGAGGATGAGTGTTGAGACTGGCCAAGCAGGGGCTCGGGGTGACACCAGGGGCCTGGCTAGATTCCACTGTGTGTTCACCTCTAATGCTGCTCAGATAAATAAGGGCTGTGCTCCTGGAAAACCTTTGGCATTCCTTGATTTGTCTTTCTCTTCCAGTAGGAAAGTAGGAGGAGAAATTTTATGTAGCAGATACATGAGTCTGTGACCGTTTTTTAGGATTCAGTTTTGAGTTTCTAAAGGATTGTAGTCTACGGCACTGAGGCTGTTTGGAGAGAATGGTGGAGGCTGCAAATGGAAAGAAAAGATGCACAGGAGGGTACTTTTGTCTTCTCTTCAGTAATGGGAGGGTAGAGCTTAGTAAATACTGTCTACCTGAATTATAGGGAGGGGAGTAGCCAACAGAAGAGGGAGGAGTACAGGTATAGTATTGTAAAAATCACTTACTTTTCAAGAAAACTACAAATCACTCCAGGGGGTACCTCTCCAGAGTTAGCCAGACCGAGTTGTTAGAGTGCAGTCTCCAAGATGCCCTCACTTCTGCATAGTTTGAGAGCTTTGCTAAATGGCCTTCGGGTGTGAAGATTTGCCCAAAGAACTCAGAACTTAGTGAAAGCTGTAATACTCCTGGTTTGTGTTTATTAAAGGGAATTTGGGGATAGAAGTGCTGCTCAGTGCAAGGGTGCCTACCTGGAGAGTGAGATATTCTGGATTTGAGTCTCGCAGTGGTGGGTGCTGCAGCTCAAAGTCATCCAAAGGAAGAAGAGACTTGTGAGGCAGAGCCTGGGAGTTCCATTGTGAATCTTCAGTTCTCTTTCATGGAGTCAGGCTGAGCTGCCCTCTCAGAATCGCTGTGTGACAGTGCCAGGGGCATGTTACCAGCCAGAGACAGTTGAGTTTCTGCCTTCCGAGTTGAGTTTATTAGGACTCTGTTTTAGAATGCTTGCTTGGCTAATTGCCCACAAGTTGAACCCATCCTCAGGTCCCTTGATACTGTGACCCAAAGTTGCCACCCTGCGTCACAGGATTATCTTTCTGGCGTGGCTAACTTCTACCCTAAGACTGTATGGCCACCCCCTCCCTGAGATCCAGTGTGTCCAGCCCTTTTCCTCAACAGGGCCACTTCTGTGAGGTGTGACATGGAAGCTCTAGAAGTCCAGGCAGAGGCCAGGCCTGTCTTTGGGCCAGGCCAGCTTCGTTACTACATTCATGAATTTTGAAGGACTTGTGCTGAGTTTTATGTTGCAATTGATCTTGGAGGGCAGGATTGGAAAGCAGACTGCTTAGAGTAACTGTTTGTAGGAGTCCAGAGGAGTGTTGGCTGTACCCTGTGATAGTGTGGGGGTGACAAGGACTTTGAGTGTAGAACTGTCTTGAAGGAAAAGGGCAGCAAGATTTGTTGGTGGCTTGAAGGAGTCCAGGATACATCTTGAGGCTTTTGGAGTGCAGCAGTGAAAGAATGGAGATTCCATTATGATGATGTTAAAAAGCCACCTGTTTGTAGAAGAATTAGATGGCTCCCACCTCTACCACCAGTGGAGGAAAAAGCCCCATAAAAGCCAGTCCTTTGTTCATCATATATTGTAACTCATTAAAAGAAAGTTCTTTGTCTTTTAGGTTTTTGAAAAAAAATATGTTGCACTTTATAGCCTCTGTGTCAGGGCTCAATGAATGAATAGAAGACCACCTTATAGAGCAGTTATTACTCTCCTGTATTCTCTAGTAATAGTATTTAAGTTTCTAAGCTGTAGTTAGATATTTTTATTCTGAATAGCAGCAGTAAGAATTTCCAGGCCTAAAGGTGTCTGACCTATTGAAACTGATTGGATTTGCCGAAATTCTTCCTGAGTGTTACGCACACTGCATGCAAGAAGTCTCATATTTCTTCATTTCTCATAGAGGCTTTTGTTTCTTCATGCTCTCTATTGACCCAGTAAGTTGGTTTATTTGGGTCAACTAAGAATAGCTATCTAAGGGAACTGTAAATATTGGACTCCGTCGTTCATGTAGTTTTTTTTCTTTTGCTTTTGGTGGTGGTGATTTTCATGCTGACTGAGCTTCATTATTGATTAAACTGAATGTTAACAGTTATTCTGTGGATCATGTAGAATAATCTCACTGTATTCTAATTGTAATTTAAAAATTAGTAATTGAAGACTTCCAAATAGTAAAATGTCATTAGCATCACTCTGTATAGATTTTGTGCTTGTGGTCATAGAATGTGAGGGGTCCCACGCCCGTCCCTATCAATGCAGTCCTGGCCCTCGTTGACAAATCTGCCCGCTTGAGTTTGGTCTGCTTTCAAGCTCCAGTGGCCCAGTAATGTGTTTGCTGAACTATGAGTAGTAAAAACAGTTTGCTTCGGAAATTATCGTCTTGGGAATTGTGACTGGATGATTATATTTGTTTATAATGGTGGTTGAATACCTAGAAAAAATGTTGTGTTCAAAATCTAGTTGAGAAGCAGATTGTCATTTTTGGCTGTTTGCTAGGTTAATTTTATTCCCCTGCTATGTAAAAATAGATCAGCGAGCTAAAGCGGTGTTTCTTCCTTTCCTTTACTGTTTGATAGTAGTAGGGGTTGAACCCAGGGATCATTGAGCTTTATACGTTTTGAGACAGGGTCTCACCGTGTTCCCCAGGCCTCCCTGCAGCTTTGATCCTTCCTCAGCCCAGTAGCTGGGATCACAGGTGTGCGCCACCACAGCCAGCAGTTAGGTTACTGAGTTAAAGGCAAGTGAGAGTCTTTGTTTGAAGTATATATTTATTAGGAAACAGTTCAATGAGGAAAAGTTACTCTTTAGGGCTGGTGTGCATTTGCGTCTCCTCCTCCCCCGTCCTTCCAGTAGTTATATCTAGATTTCAGTCTTAAGAAAACACTAGAAATACTAGCTTGGCTTTGGAGGTGTATTTAACCTTGAGCAACACGGGCACCACTAGCAGCCTGTTGGCGTTGGGAACCTAAAGGCTTCTGCAGGGTGTTGGAGGGAGGACCACTGTGGATCAGCACAGAGCCATGGTGTTTTTGGAAGTTTCCCCAGGCCCTTCTCCCACGGCTGATAGCACTGCTGAGTGCCCGTACTTTATCCTGCAGCCTACCAGAAAAACTGCCTAAGATACCATGTGAACTCAGGCACTTTAGTAAAACCGTATGTATACTTTCAATAAAAATCAAGACAAAGCCTTTCGTTTTTATAGTACTTTGTTGATAAGCTGATTTCCATTCTTTCCCTTTTTCTCTGCTCTCTTGACCCAGTTGCACCTGCCTTTGGTTCCATATCCTTTTGGACAGGACCCTGCTCCTTCCTTCCCCACACGTTCAGATAATGACCTTGTTTGGGTCTGCATGGCCAGAATCGCAGGGGTAGTGTGGGCCGAGTAGTCATCCTTCTGTCTGCAGGCTGCCTTGTAACAGGGTTTATGAAGTGGGGAAACGTGCAGCTGAAGGCAGTGTGAATGTTTTGAAAAAGCCTGAGCAAACATGGAAATAAAGTGTTGATTGGCTGAGAGTGTCGCATGGATCTTGGGTCTAAATTCCATGCAACAAGAACATGGCTTGTCTCTTCTGAACCCACTCCCAGATTGGTCTGTTGCTTTTGCTGTCCATCCTTCATGGTTTAGCACCGGCTTTATGATGTCACATCGTGTGTACACGGCAAGAATATTAGATTCCTCCTACTGAGCATGCACCAAGTTTCAATCTTGCCATGTTTAAATGTTAGAAAATTATAGTCAATTATGCTCAAGTTCCTTGCTCTTACATCATTACCTGCAGTCCTGTAGAATACTTTTCCGAAGTAAATGTAAATATTTTGAGATGTAGTGGCTTTTCATGTACATATGCACCTGTCAGAATGCGGCAGTGTGTGATGAGTATTCATCAACCTGGATTGAAGCTCAGTTAAACACCTAGCTGAAGATTAGGGAAGAACGGTCTGTGAATACAGCTCAGTGATCTCAGTCTCCTAGCTGGTGCAACGTCCTGGGTTCAGTCCCCAGCACTGGGGGAAAAATCGGAAGGAAAAATAGACAATCCTGGGTTGCTTACTTTTACTACTAGAAAAATGTTTTACTAGTAGAAGATTTAGGGGAAGAAAATACTGTTTTCCAAATATGCAGTGGATATTTGTATCATTGGAGGAGAAAAACACAAATTGGAAAAATATCATACAGATTTTCAGTAATGGGCACCTATTAAGGAATTCTCAGGGAGAAACTCTAACACTAATTTTGAGGAAAGATAAAATGTCAGTGAGTACAGTGATTAATGCAGCTCTTTATTGTGATTGAAGGAGGTGTCGAAATGAGGAAAGGGAAGGGAAGAAAGCAGATTTCAAGATCAGAAGGAATTTGAAGAGCTCATTCTGTCCAGTTTCCCTTTTTCAGAGTCATATATTTCCACTTAAGAAATAAGAGTGGAGGGTGGGGATTTAGCTCATGGTTCTGCCGCCTGCCTCACAAGTGCAGGGTCAGGAGTTCGATCCCCAGTACCAGAACAAACAAATGAAACAGAGTGGAGTCAGGGAAGAAGTTAAGTAAAATGTAGCAGAGGATGCCTTCTTGTATAATCATGTTTATTTCTCCTTTTTTTAACATACAGTTTATACATAAAAGAAAAAACAACAGCAGATTTTTAGTTGTGGAGCGTAAACCTTCTTGAAATATTTTCATTTTGTTAATTTTTATGTAGTTCTTCATATTACAAAAGTGTACATTGTGATTTCAAATATAAGAACACTCTCAACATATAAAATACAGAAAGCAAAATTCCCTTTAACCTCTTCCTCACAGAAATAACCTCTATTAAAGACTTGTTGACTGGTCCCCTATATTTTTTCTTATATTCTTACTCTCCACAAATGAAATGACACTATATTTATTATCTTGCAGTTAGCTATTTTAACAACATGTGGAATGTCTTTCTGTATTATATAGTTTTGCTTATATTAAATGTTTGTGTACAAATGCATTGTGTTCTACATTACACTATACCATGATTTGTTAAAACAATTTCTTACTGAAAACATTTCACTTCTAATTTTTCATGAATACAAAAATATATATGCATGCAAAAGGTTTCTTGGTATCATGTATATTTACCTTTTGTACTTGTTTTAATATTTAGTGGGATAAATATTTCTGGACTTCTGAATATAAGACATTTATATTAATTTGTAGTCCTTAATTGAATTGGAGTAATTATTTATGGTTTATAGCCACTTTAATTTTTTTGTATTTTAATCATGTCTTCTCATTTCTAATTATTTGTGAGCCCTTTATATATTAAGGAGAATTTTCAGTTTATATGTTACAGATTTTCTTTCTCCTTTTCTCTTTTGACCGTATGTGTGGGTGGTTGGTGGTATATGTGTTTCTTGCCCTGTAGAAGTTGTAAAAATTTATTAGTGTCATGATTTTCTGGGTTTGGTACAGTGTTCATAAGTCATTCCTACTTCACAAGTAGAAAAAAGAAATTCACATTTTCCCCTCTTTTTTTCTGATATTTTCTTCATTTTCTGTATTTCTTTCTTTGGCCCAACTGGAATTCATTTTGGTTTTAAAAGTAAAATGTACATTAAGTTCACTCATAGGACTACAGAATTAGCTCAGCACCATTTGTTAGCACCGATTTGAAATGCCACATGTATAAACTAGTACTGTACTTAAGTACTTCATTTTATTTGCCTATTCTGAACTCTGTTCTTCCTACCTGCCTATTTTCATACAACCCCTTTCCATTTAAATGCTAACAATTTAAAACATATGCATATGGATATATGTGTCTAGCTCCGTAAATTTGACGAAGTTATCATTCACTTGTAACCACACCTAGATCAAGCATCCTGAGCCATAGAAAACCCCCTAGCAACCCTAGGCACTAATGGCAGTCGTCCTCTCCCAGTCCAGCCGAAATTGAACCCTGCTCCTCATTTAGCACCGTAGATTTTCACCTGGGTGTAAACTTTATGAGTGCAGCCCTGAAGAATCCTACACCTCTCAGATACCTCGCTCCTTTAGCTCAGTGGTGTGGTTGAGGTTCAGCCGGTTGTTTTGTAGGCTGTCCTTTCTCACGCGTTCTTTCTGTTGTCTGACTGTGCAGTTTACTGCTCTTACCCCTTCCGCTACTGGTGGGTGTTTGGGTTTCTAGGTACTAGGAATGGTGCCGCTACGACTGTACTCGGATTTCTGTCTTGAACATATATACACACTTCTCTTGCCTATGGTTTTAGAATGAAAATTGACATACTACGTCTTTTCTTTATTTTGATAAAAGTCTCACCTACTTTGACAGTTTTATGTTTCGTTTAGCTTTCTGCCATGTTATTTTCTTTGATATTTGTGTTTGGCTTTTTTTTTCCTCTCTTCTCTTCTGTCTAGTCTTGTGATCAGTTTTATTAGATTCCAGAAAGTATTTTTGTAAAGCAGTTATGCCCAGCTGCACTTCTACTACCAAATCGCTTTGCTTCCTTGTTAATAATTTGCTCTTGTTTGTCTGGTGCATTTTACTCATTCTCTTGGGCATATGAAATTCTATGCCACACTAATGTACCCATCATTTGATTTAAAATCTGGTAATTTTCTGATTTTAGAATTATTTCGTCAGTCTTGTTTATTCATCAGAGTAAACTTTAAGATCATTTTGAAGTTTACAAAGTAAATATAATAGGGATGTGTATTTAGAATTTTGTTAACATCAGTCGAATTGGTATGAATCGTCTACTTAGCAGTATTGAGCCTTTTGATTCAGAGTAAGATTTTGTCTTCCAGTTACTTTGAGGCATCTTTTATATCCCATATACTAAATGGATTCATCATTGTTTCAGAAGTGTGAATAGGATTCTTTTTATCTTCTAATTAGAGTGAAGTCCTTGATAAGGTATATTATTTCTTTAATGTACTGCTAGATCCTTTCTGTTGTGTGTAATTTTGAGTGTTCATCAGGTTTTATAAGTGATGTGTCTGGTTTTTCTTTTTCAGTGTGTTGTGATATTATTCTTTGTAAAAGGAATTGACAAATTTTCTTTTATCTATTGGCGGGAGCATTTTAAATAGCGTTAGAGTGATCTGTTCCCTGATGATATAAAGATCATTAATGGGATCCTTTGGACTGATTTTGGGATTATAGTTTACTCAGATCCTTTCAAGGCATTTTTTTACTCAGGCTTACTATAACATTTTTTACAAATTAAGCCAATTTTGCTGGTTACTGTTTTCAGATGTTTATTTATTTGAATCCTATTCTCAGATTTATGAGCATTGAGTTAAGAAAAATTTCCTGTACTGTAATTCTTTTCACCTTTTCTATGTTATCTTTTTCGGTTTTGTGCATTGATAGTTCTTCCTTTTAAATGTTGAGTAGCCTGGTAGTGATTTACTGGTTACACTGGATTGTATGGGAGATGACAGACTTCAGGGTTATTGGCTGTACTCTTTGTGTGTATTTTTCTGTTAATAGTATGAATTCATTATCCATTTTTTTCTGACTTCATTTGTGTGCATAGGTATTTATTTTCTATCTTCATTTAGTAATAGATTTTAAAACTATAAACCTCAAGTTATAGGTTTAGTTTATGTCTAGATTTTGACCTGGATTTTATTTTATTTATAATTCTCTAGATATTCTATAATTTTAAGTTTCATCTTTGACCTGATAGCCACACATGAGTGAGTGTGTTAAATTCTGATAGGTTAGGGCTTTTTGGTGGTGTTTTATTGGGGGTATAAACTATTGCATTATGATTGGAATGCTTGAAGGATGTTCTTTTCCTTTTTTAGTATTTACTTACTTTTTGGAGATAGGGTCTCACTGTGTGGTTTGGCTGGCCTTGGCCTCACTGTGATTCTTCTGCTTCAGCCTCTCGAGTGCTGGGATTGCAGGCCTGGATTATGACACCTAGCTCTCTTCTCTTTATGATTTGTCAAGAAGTTCTTTCTGTTAGTCTAATGTGTTTCTTGAGTAGCAGAGCAGTTCTCTTTTGTGCCATAGAGTTAGATGAATATGTACTTGTGTCTCAACTAAACTTATCTGTTTAGGCCTAAGGGGTTTAATTAAAATGTTGACTGATGTTTTTGTGTCAGTTTTCCCTTTTAGTATGTAGCTTTAAGTGTGTATGTGCATATTTAATTTTTTAAACAGTTTTGTTGAGGTATAATTGACATATGACAACTACACACATAAAGTGTAAATATCTTTCAAATATATATTTACATGCCCACGAGACCCACAGTCACAACAATTAACATATCTATCATTTCTTCTCTTGGTTTTATCCAGGTATTATAGCAGGTTACTCCAGATTGGATGACTTATGCAGCCTCTCTCAGTTTTGGAAGCTGGAAACAAAGCTCAGGGTGCCAGCATAATTGGATTCTTCTTTTTCCCTTAAGACAGGGTCTTTGTAGCCTAGGGTGAACTCGAACTTGTGATTTTCCTGCTTCAGTCTCCCAGAGTGCTGAGATTGGAGGTATGCACCACTGCGCCCACTTGCTGGTTAGTATTTAAATGCCTGAATTCAGGGGGTGCACAAACATTCATTCCAAATAGCTCCCTTCCCTGAGTTTCTTTACTTCCTAACCCTCTTTGTCTTAGTCACTCTCTTGTGGCCGAGAGACATTACCCAGCCCCTAGCACTTAAAGGAGGAAGGGTTTATTTTGGTTCACAGTTTCAAAAGCTTTGATTGCTTGGCTCAGAGGCAGAAATAGCCTGGTGGAAGGGCCTGGGCAGAGGAGGGGGAGAGCTGCTCAGATCATGGCGGCCAGGAAGTAGAGAGAAGGGAGGAGGTGGGGAGGGAAATGCACCCTTCCAGGTCACCCCAGTGACCCCTCTTCCAACCAGGCCCCACCCAACAGCAAGCCAGCTGTGGAATGAGTGGACGGATCCTCTGATGAGTGGAGCACCCCATTGTCCACACACACCTGCACTGTGGCACCCCTGATAGCCCACATCCCTAGGTAACCACTGATCTTCTTTTCTTTTTTTTTTCAGCTTTAATTGAGTTTATTGGTACATTTTAGGGATACAGTACAGTTACATTCATTGTTGGGATCTTGTACCTCTACATGACAAGTCTTGATTCTCGTTTTTTCCCCTTACCCCTGCCCTCCCTTCACCCCCTCCTCTCCTCCCCATCTACAAACACTTTATTTTCATCTTTTCATCTTCTCACATTTTTTTTTTTTTTGATCTGCTTTTCTTTTAGAGTTTGCCACTTTCGGAATTTTATGTAATGTAGTTGTACACTAGCTTTTCTGCGTGGTGTCTTTTTTCAGCATAATTATTTCCAGATTAAATCTTCTAGGATGGTATTAATAGCTCTTTCCTTTTATTGGTGAGAAATAACTGCATTGTATGGAAACACAATATAATGGACACCGCTGTCCATCTCTTAATGGATTCTTGTTTGCAGTTTGGAATTAGTACAAGTAAATGTGCTCTGGACATTTGTCAACAAGTCTTTTTGTAGACAGTGTCTTCATTTCTTCTAGGTAAATACCTAAGGATAGAATTGCTGGGTGCTATGTTTAAACCCTACCCCATGCTGCACCGCGCACCCAGGGCCTTGTGCATTCTAGGCAAGCGCTGTCACCGAGTTTGCATCCCTGGCATAGTCAAAGTCTTGAGAAACTACCAAACTGTTTTCCAAAGTACGTGTGTTCTAAGAAACAGAAATTTGCTTTCTCCTAGTTCTGGAGGTGAGAAGCCCAGCATCAGGGTGCCAGCAGGATTGGTCATAGAACTGAGCCATCTGTCCCTGTCTTTTGTATCAACCCCTTTAGTGAACTCTTCGCATGATCTTGACTGTGCACTCCTGGTGTTTCTTTTGTGTCCAAATTTCCTGGCTGTCGGAAAGCCTTGTTTTAGCTTAGTCACTTCTATGAGGACCCTTTTTTCAAATCCAGTCACTTTCTTTGGTGCTGGGAGGTAGGTCTTTCAACATGGGAGTTTTGAGAGGGAGGCCCGATTCAGGCCACAGTGCTGCCGATACCTGGTATGGTGGGACGTAATTTAAACCTTTCTCGTAGGTGTGTAATAGTATCTCATTGTGGTTTTAAATTATATTACTCTAATGACAGGATACTGACCAGGTTTTCTTATGCTTGTGTTTTTGTTTGGTTAAGTATTTGTTCCAATTTAATGCCCATATTTTAATTATGTTGTTTACTATTTAATTTTGAGGAAACTTTAGGTATGTTTTTATGATTGACTTATAAAAAGCTGCACATGTTTAATCTATACAACTTGCAAGTTTTAGGGTAAGTTTATACCTTTGAAATCATCAATACTGAAGGCCGAAAGCGTCCATCACCCCCTAACATTATCTCACACCTTCATTATTATTACTACTACTGTATGGTAAGAACATTTAACATTAAATCTACCTCCTTAGCAAACTTTAAGCGTACAACACCGTGCTGTTAGCCATAGGCAAGATGCTGCCTAGTCAGTCTCTCAGACTGTTTACCTTGCATAGCTGAAACTGTCCCCTCCACCCATCTTGTCCTCATTTTTCCTTCTCCCCAGCCCTCGCAGCCACCATTCTACTCTGTGTTTCGCTGAATTTTGTTATTTCAGGTTCCACGTATAAGTGAGGCCTAGGAATATTTATATTTCTGTGTCTGGGTTATTTCACTTACCTTAGTGTCTTCCAGATCCACTTCCATTGTCACACATGCCAGCCTTTCCTCCTGGGTTTGAGGCTGAATAATGCTGTCGCATACGTAGATAGGTAGGTAGGTAGGAAGATAGAGATAGACAGATGGATCACATTTTCATTATTCATATTTCCAGTGATAGACATTGAGACTGTTTCTGTGTCTTTGCATTGTGAATAATGGATATACATGATTCCTTATCAGATATTGCTTTGGAAATATTTTCCCCCAGTGTCTAGTTTGTCTTCTCACCACTCCCCCCTCAAAGTAGTGATTGAATTTAGAGAGCACTGGCTACATTCCAGCTTTTAACAGTTTTTTTTTTTGTTGTTGTTTTTTGTTTCTTTAATTCTTGAGGCAATATCTGCTAAGTTGCCCCAACTGGCCTTGAATTTGGAACGCCCTTGCCTCAGCCTAGTCAGTGGCTGGAATTCGTTGTGTGCCTTCACTCCTGGTAGCTCTACATCCTGGAGACAGTGTCTTCTAATGAATGAACTTTTTAGTTTTAATGAAATCCATTTTATGATGTTCCTAACAGATTGTGCTTTTGTTGTTGTACGTTCGAAATAGTTGCCTAATGCACGAGTGCAGAGATTGTCTCCTGTTTTCTTCTAGCACTTTCCCATTTTACATCCAGGTCCAGGACCCTTTAAGTTACTTTCGGTATGTGAAGTATGGATCTGTTTTTTCCTGGCATGAATATCTAGTTCTGTTGTTGAACGTAATATTTCTTTCCTGGCTTGTCCTTGGTTCCTGAGCTTCATTCTACTCCGTTTTTGGGGTGTGTCTTGATGCCTGTACCGTCCTGTCTTACATAATGTAAATTTAAAAATTTGTCTCAAGCCATGTAAGTTCTCAGATGTTACTACTTTTCAGGGTTGTTTTGACTACTCTTGCGTCCCTTGCATTTTCATACGCATTTGGAAGTCACTTTGTTGTGCCAAAAAATGAGCTATGGCTTTTGTTAGGATTGTGTTGATCTTAAACTAATGAAAAATGAACATGGTGTATTCCTCTGTTTCCACTAGTAGTATTTTGTAGTTTTTGGTGTAAAATTCTTTGGTATCTTTTGTCAGAATTATTTCTAAGTATTTCATAATATCATCCTTCAGTAAATTCTAAGGAAATTTCCATGTAAAGAATCCTGTCATTTACAAATACATTTTAGAGTAATGTACCTTGATGTGGATATTTTTATCCTGTGTTCTTGCTCTTGGACTTCAGCAAAGACTGTTTATCTTTAGTTTTAGGGGAGTTACCTAATACAATTTTCTTGATCTCTCTTTTTTGTTTTAGAAGGCAAACCTAGCTGTTCCTGATTTAGGATATGAACAGCAGGTTCAGAGATGGCTGCGTGGCAGAGGAACAGGGGTCCATTTCCCCTATGTAATTGGTGTTTTAGTTTGAGTCTGCTTCCTTCGTCTTGACTTTGTAGCAGTGGACTGTCCATCTCCTTACCGCCTTCACAGATACGGTGTTTCATGCTTGTCCCATTGTCCTTTTCCTTCTGGGTTTCTGTGGTCTCATTCCTTTGTTTTAGTGGCATTTCAGGAGAGCAGAGAAGACCTCTAGAGCCCACTGTATGTACACACACTTTCTTATTGTAAAATAACACTGCATCAAATACATGTGTAGTAGTTATGGACTGAAATCTGTTCCTCTCCAAAGTAGATGTGAAGCCCTGACTCCCCCAGGGAACTGTTTGTAGCTAGAGGATTTGGAGAGGTCGTGGAGGTTAAGTGAGATCATAAGGGTCAGCCTTCTCCAGTCCAAGAGGTTTTACTCATAGCAGAGGAAAAGAGACTGAGATGCACATTCATGAAAGAAAGGACACATGAGACAGTAACTGTTTGTCACCCAGAAATCCGGTCCTCAGGAGAAACCAGCCCTGACCACCCCTTGGTCTTGGATTTCAGCCTCCAGAACTACGACGAACCGGTGTGTTACTAAGTCACTCGGTCTGTGGCGTGTTTCGGTAGCCCTGGCGTACTCATGCAGTAACTTGGTGAAACAGCGTGAAGGGAATGCCCTGGTCACCTCCTTCCGGAACCTGGAAAGTAGAAACAGCTCCTGCTTCCCATTGCGGTCCTTGTCCCCTTACTTCCTCCAAAAAAGCAAAGCAAAGAAACTGCCTGCTGTTTGCTTTTTTCTGTTTCCTTGTACTTTCCGCCCTGTGTACATTATTACACACCCCAGGTCTGCTGAGTCGTTTGACTTTTTCTTTGGCAGTACAGGAGATTGAACCCAGGGCCTTATGCATGCTGGGCAAGTGCTCTGCCACTAAGACACATCCCTCTCTTTTTATTTTTTATTTTGAGACAAGGTCTTACTAAGTTGCCCAAGCCATCCTCAAACTTCTGGGTGTCCTTCCTCAGCTAGGAAGCTGGATTGTAAGCTGGATTGGTAGCTAGGATTGTAAGTTTGCACCCCTGTACCTAGCTGGAACCTATCTTGTGCATCTCTTTTTAAATCTAGGTGCCTTTCCAGCCATTTACCCCCCTAGTTTGCTCAGTCCGAACTCTTCTGGTATTATTTAACACATCTCGTGGTCCTCTTGTATTTTTTCTAGATTGGCATCTGAATACAGATGCTTGAGCAGATTTGGGTTTTATCCCCGTGGCAAAATTTTATGCTGTCTGTTTGTTTTTTATCAAAAGCCACTGCAGTGAGCACCCAGACTGTTCTTCCTGGGCCGTACTTTATGGCTGGTGGTGGTTGTGCCTGCCTGCTTGTATGTTTCTGGGGATTCTGGGTGTCACCCTACATCAGAAATGATGTCTGCAGGTGTTTTGGTTTTATTGCCTATTCTGTTTTTATATCATATTTAGAGAAAATTATAATTTGTCTAGAGAAAAGTAAAGATTTTGTCTTATTTCATAGTCTACTTTTGTAAAATAACATCTGTGTCATAAAGGCCAAGAAAGTAAAGTTAGAGATTTATAATTTGCACTTAATGTTAAAAGTTAATGTGAAATTATGATAGTGTATTAGTGAAATAATTGATTTTATTAATCACTAATAAGTAACTGAAAATTATCCAGAATGTGGTGACTGAGTATATATAAGTACATTATTGAAAATATTATCGTGAGGTCAGTTTTCGTTACCACTTAATGAAGTGTACCAGATACTTCAGCATAAAAAAAATATACTGTGACTTTGGAATCTTAAGTTGTTTCATACAGTTTTGCCTAAAGAATATAGAATACTTCAAATAAAATTAGTGATTTTGTGAAAATTCAGAAAAGAACTAGGAATTTTCCTTCTTGCTGTACCAGTCATAATCTCCCTATTTTCATTGTTTTGGGGATTGCTTTGGTTCTAAGAATATTTTGATTCTGATTTCTTTAAAGAGGAAGCCTCCTTTGTTACATGGACTTCCGAAGGAAAATGAAAATTTTAAAATAAGAGTTCTGCTAATTACTACCTTCTCAGCTTAATTACTTTAGTAAGAACCTGAAATCAAATACAGAATGGAAAACTAATGTGGGCAAACTACCTAGAGCCAGTAGTGTGGGTGGTACATTAACTCATAGCATTCATTCATTGAGAAGCAGTGTGGCTACATGTATTGGACCATAATTGTTAACAGGTATAGCCTTGCCTATGTTTTCTTGTATCAGACACTTAACCAGTGTCCTGTTCCTCTGGTGAGATGGTTTTGATTCTTCTAATTTTTCATACGAATGGAGAAGATGGCAGGAGAGCCAGTCATCTGCCAGCCCTTGACAGGAGCCATCACGCAGGTCTATCCCTGAAACAGGTGATTCATTATTTAAGTACCTGGAGGATCTGTTTAGGATCCTTGGGTTTACAGCCTTCTTGCAGGATGGAGTTTTGTTTTGGTTTTGGTTTTTTGAGACAGGGTCACACTATGTAGTTGAGACTGACCTGGAACTCACTATATAGCCCAGGCTGGTCTGGAACTCACAGTGATTCTCCTGCCTCATCCTCCTGAGTGCTGGGATTACGCGCGTTCACCACCACGCCTGGCACAGGATGGATTTTAAGGGCAAGGATTTAGCAGATGTTTATGGCATGTAGCCTGCTTCTATGGTAAAGAAGTGGACATCTTCTTACGAACATTGTTTACTGAATAGAGTGGCCTCAGAGGCCCACCTTGCTGCTCTTCTGTCTTCCAAGGAGGAGGGGTTGCTAGCTGCTTCAGATGGGGCATTACAGAGATGCACTTACTGGGTTTACTGTGGGCCAAGGGAGAGTAGTAAGATGAAGAAATAGGACTTGGAACTTAAATCTTGCTCTATAGACCATTTAATATATCAGTCTTTCCCTAGAATTTCTTTGCCTTAATTAAAGATTCTAAAATTCTGTTGTAGTTCAGAAAGCCAGACTTAGGGAAACTGAGAAGAGTTAAAAAAACAAGGCAGATTCACTCTCTTATCAGCCTAACAGCTTCTTCAGCAAAACCCCTGTGATGTGGGGCAACCTGCACATACATGTTGCTGATGTTGGAGGCTGTGAACCTCCATCCAGGTGTGTGTCCCTGGTCCATTTGGCCAGAAGAACAGGCTAGAGAGAGACCTTTTCTCTGCTTCCTTCTTCCAGAAAGCTGAGGTGGTAGAGATAACGGTAGTAGTTTGCCTGACCCTCTCCATTGGTGGCCTAGCAGGTCTCACAGTAGACTTTGGTGAAGCCTTAAGACACAAGAGGCTCCATCTCTGTCCAGAGAGAATTCTTCTTAGCTGTTCCGGTTAGAGTATGCAAGTGAAGAAAAGTTTCTACTCTCTTGAATCCTTTGTGTTTTACTGGGTTTTCCTTCTCTTATTATCTTATCTACTACATACTGGCTTCATGAACACCCTAGTTCAGAAATATCAGAGAGGAAAGTGGGGACAGTTACAGAAATGCACATCTTTTCATTTATGTGTTTTTCTCACATTTGCATGTCCACCTTCACATGGGGTTTCTGTGTTCTTTTTCCTCTTAAGTGTGTGGACATTTAATGGTCTACAGGTATTGAAACATTTTTATCTTTTCTTTTTTAAGAATCCATGTGGTCATTGTAGAAAATTTAGATAATTACAAATACGTAAAAAGAAAAAGGAACAATGAGATCTATAGCTTCCCCATTCACGCATACTACCTGTGAGCTGTCTAAGCCTCTTCAGCCTGCTATCACAAAAATACCATAGATTTGGGCACTTGTACAAGAGGGATTTATTCCTTACAGTTCTGAAGTCTTAGAAGTCCGAAGTCAGAGCTGGGGATTTTGTTCAGTGGTGCCGCTCACTGCCTGCCTTGTAAGAGCAAAGTCCTGTGTTTGGTCCCTGGCACCAAATAAATAAATAAATAAACAAACAAATAAAATTCCACACTGGTAAGTTTCTTTTGGGCCGGGGATTTCTTTTGCGCCATTGCTTGCCTTGCTAGCGTAAGGTCCTGAGTTTGATCCCTGGTACGGCCAAAAAAAAAAAACAAAAAAAAAAACAGAAAATGTCCAAAGTCAAGGTGCAAGCCACCTTAGTTCCTGGGGCCATCCCTTCCTGTATGTCAGAGGGTTACCTTCTTGCTGTCTTTCCATGCTGGGGGGTCATCTCTCGTCCCTACCCGTGGGCACTGGTCCCTTCAGGGTGCTTCAGTGTCAAGTCGTCACCTCCCAGAGGCCTCACCTCCAATCTCAGATGATTGGGATTTCAGGTGAGTTTTGGGAGGACACACTCATTCCGTAGGAACAGGCTGAGAAACAATGGGGAAAAAATCAACATTTAAGTCCCATAACTCTTGTAATATTTGTCTTCCTTTAAAAAAAAAAAAAGACCCTTTCATTTACTTTCCCATTCACAGGTACTTTTGATGGTGGGAGACAAGGCTGCCCTTCTCTTTGTGTTCTGAGAAAATTGCAATTATTTATAAAGTGCCATCCGCTATGGAAAATATTCTAGTCCCACAGATAGAATATGCCTCAGAACTGTTGAAGTACTTGTAATTTTCAATTGTCAAAGTAATGCATGAATCTATTTCTTTAAAAGTTTACCATTAACTGAATGGTTTTTGAAAGGTTTCTTATGTTGTAAAATGTACTTTTTTATATTTTATCTTGTTTAAAGTAATTTTTGTTAAAAATTCAGTGTTTTTCCTATGTACGTATTGACATTTTTTAAACAAAACAGCCTTTTCACTTTTAACAGTATGATGGAAATACAGTTTTGTCTCGTTGAATCACATTCCTCAACATACTTTTTCATGGTTACATAGCATTTTATTGTTGTACTGTAGTAATTAGCTGATTTATAATTGGTCGTTTAGGCCTTCTAATTTGCTGTTACAAATAACACCGTAGTAGCATAGCATTTTTTGTGACCATAGCTTTGTGTATGTACATCTGTGATCATCCCTAGGCAGTTTGTGGTGCAGTAGAGAAAGGTGTGTTTGTTCATGTGCATATTCAAACTGCTCCCATGGAACGCTGTATGACTTTACTTTCCCAATCACAGTAAAAAGTATCATAAAATCTTTCCCCGAAAGCATATAAAAATAGTTCATGTATAAGTTTCCTATGTTTGAGTTCCTTAGAAATCCAACAAATGAAGATGCTAGCTGGCATCTCATTCCACACATTCATTCTTATTCCGCACTCACTGGATCCCTGCCGTTGTGCCTGGGGTACAGAAATGTGTGCCACTGCATCATGGGGCGTGCAGGTTTGCATTTTTTACCTGCAGTAGTCACTGTCAAATTGTCCAGCTCCGTGTGAGGCGACCCATTTCTCTACATCCTTACGTTTATCAGACACTTTAGCTTTTGCTAACACGGCACAGAGATACATAGCAAGCATCCTTGTTCTCCAAGCCCTGAAGATACTGGGATAGGACATTCAAAGAGGGATAAGCCAGCTAGATAAATGGTAACACACATTGCTGTCAGGGCTGTGAAAGAGTGTGAGAAAGCTGCTTGGAGACACAGCAGGGAGGGCATCAGGGACAGTAGACAAGGAAGGCATCATAAAGATGCTTGGCTGCTGCGATGTGGTGTGAGAGTTCTCCAAAAGGACCGGGAGCCTGATGAAGGACTTCCATGTAGAACAGCAACAGTTGCTGAGGCATAAACTCTGAGCGTAGCAGGTGCTTCAGGGGCAGTAGAAGCGATGTGAAGATGGAGTCGATAGAAGGTTGGGTTGAAAGGGAAAGACCAGGCCATGAGTGGTCTCATAGGCAGAGTCACAGGGTTAAGCTTTATTGTGTAAGTGAAGGGGAGTCATTCTGAGTTTTAAAGTAGGAGATCACTTGTGCTGGTTAGGTGTATGATATACTCGAAGGCATGGATCCATTATATTTGGAGTATAGGTGCTCGTAAGACCTGACATTTCTTTGGGTAATGCCATGATCTCGAAAGGAATGAGACCACTGGGGCTAGGGGAGGGCTTGGGGAATGGCTTATTTCAGCTGCCTCCCTACTTCTAATGGAGGAATTTAGTCCTCCCAGCGTGCTTTTCCCAGTAAAGGTTGATCTAAGGCACTCAGATCTTTGCTGAGCTTTGGCCTATACTGCTCATATTTATTCCTTTAAAAACCTCTCTGGAGAGTATGTATTCTCAGAGAAACTACTCTCTCCAGCTCAAGGTCCCCTCAGGAAGGTCTTGCATGTTCCAGAATAGGAATTGGGGGGAACCTTATAGGTTTTGCCCTCCTCTCCAGGAGGTGAATCTGAAAAGATGCTCCTCGTGCTCTTGGCCCACAGATCCTGAGTTATGTTTGGTTCAGCATGGTGGGGGTGGGGTTTCTTTCGCCCAGGTCAGCTAAGACTTGTCTCACAAAAACTAAGTTGGCACCATGTTATCATAAATTCACCAAATTTGACTCCAGCGAGCATAGCAGTGATCATGATTTAGTTCTGGTGCCTGAAAGCATTGAAACGTAAATGAGCATTTTAATCCTGGTGCCCATTCACCCCCACCATTGCATTTGTATTTAAGACCGATTATGTTAATGTGTTTACTTTGCAGTATAACTTGCACCTCAGGATAAGCCACACTGTGACGTTAAATGTCACTTGCATTTCATGTCCTTCCTCATTTTTCTCACAGAGGTTTTTGATCTCAGAAATGTATTGATTTATTTTGGACTATTCTTTTTAACTTGTGTCTTAAAATCTGACTCCAGGAACACCTTTTGTCCTTGAGGCGTTTGTTTCTGGCATTTTCATTGGAAGATACTTCTTTTCCTTTGCACATCACAAGAAATATGGATGGAGAGAAATGTTAGTAGTAAAAAAGGAAAAGTCTTCCAAGCAGAGTACATACATAGGTAGAGACAATCAGTGTGAAGTACACAGTGGAAGATTAGGCATTTCCATGAAGTGCAGAGCAGCTGGAGCTGGAAGGCCACAGAGTGTCTGGCATGGTAGAGAAGAGAGTGGAATAGATGGAGATAGTGTTGCTTAGCCTGTGACTGAGATGTGCCCACCTTGACTTTATTACATCACTGCTTTTCAGAATGTGGTCCCGGCACCAGCACCATGCCAATCACCTGAGAGACAACATTTTAGAAGTGTAATTTCTCCATCCCACCCACTCCTGGTGGATAGAGTCTCCTGGGCTAGGGCTCAGCAGTGGTGATGTTTGGGATCCACTAGAGAGCGTAAAACACAGAGGGGAAAAAAAATGACTTTGCGTCAACAGGAAAAAAATTGTGTGTGTCTCCTCTTCCTCCCTTTAGTCTTGGTTTCAGTTTCTGAGATTTGAGCTAACCTGCAGTCAGTAGCAGTCCAGAAAACATCTGGTGCTCGCTTTTAATCCTAGCACCCTGGGAGTGCCAAGGCAGGTGGAGCACAACTTAAGCCCAGCCAGGCTGATTTAGCAAGACCCTGGCTCAAAATTTAAAATTTAAAAAGGGCTGGGGATATAGCTTAGTGTTAAGACCCTGGGTTTAATGCCTAGTATCACACACACACACACACACACACACACACACACACACACGTAAATGGAAAGCTCCACAAAGAAACAGTTCATAAATTTTAAGTGGTATGCCATTCTGAGAACTGTTATGAAATCTCTTAACGCATTGTTGTAATTGTTCTAATTTGTTGTTATTCTTTTATTGTACCTAGTTTATAAATTAGACTTCATCACAGTACATATGCACAGAAAATGTAGTGCACAGGGCCTGCAGTACTGTGAAGTTTCAGGCATGACCGGATGAACTGTGGGGCGGCATACCTGATGTGGGAAAGGATAGCCACACCAGCTTCTTCAGTGGAAGATGCGATGGCTGTTGGAAAGTGATGGAAGGAAGACGCCCTTGCTTACCTTTTGAATTTGATGCTGACAAACCATATAAGAATTTATATTTTTATGGTGTTGGGGATTGAACATGAAGCCTTGAACATGAAGGACCCTAATGAGTTACACCCCATCTCCAAAAATAATTTTTAAAAATTATCTATACTTGGGCCTGGGATTTAGCTCAGTGATTCTGCTGCCTGCCTTGCAAGCGCAAGGACCCAAGTTCAGTCTCCAGTACCCAAAAAAAGGTATCTATACTTAAATCATGAAATTTATCTGTTCCTAAGGAATATTTCTTTTCAACATCATACATTTAAAATAACAAGAAAATGATTTTTATCATGCCTTCTGTTTTAATTACCACCCTTCCTTGTATCTTACATCTTCCTAATTCATGTGCACACAGACACATGCACACACACACTCCCAAATAAAAGTCGAAAGAGGCATAATTCAGATGAAGAGTCTGAAACAAACAGAAAGGAGACAGTTGAATTGTTGTGTGACAAATGAAGAAGAAAAGCTGGAAGCTGCGAAGCTAAGGAAAGGGAAAGGCGCTCACTGAACTGAACCCGAGCGTATAAATGCTGAGTTCAGTACAGTGTCAAGGCTGGAATGTTGTTTTCATTGCGATTATAGCTGTGAACAAAGGTTACCACAGCAAGACAAGAAGTCGCACTGGGACAGAATTTCTAAACCAGGGCGCTCAGTTATGTAACCAGCTTATATTGTACGTGATGTCATGGCGGCTGTTCTTGGTCATCTGCTCCAAATTCATGTGGTTTAGCTACAGAATTTGCTATTTGAGAGCGCAGTTGTTGTTCCACATGGAGTTTTTACACTGACAGTCGAGTGGAGTATAATGTAAAGGAAGAGGTTCTGGCATCCTGGTGGGCCTAGGAGGTGTACACATCTGTATGTCCTTCATAAAGGCCCCTGCCTGGCTTCTGTGGTCCTTGTTTACTCTGAGCATCCCAGAGACTGACAGTGCATGATTCGTACAAGGTTTTCAGTGGCCAACCTGTAGGCAGTGCACACCGAGCAGAGTTAGGCTAGAGCACCGCTCCAATGGCCTCAGAGTAGGGATGAAAACCAATTATATCCTTAAGAAGCCCAAAGAGACCACAGCACTTGAGTTCAGATTTTTAATGAACCTTCCTTTGTTACATCAGTGCCCTTGCAGGGTCTCTGTGTAATGTGCACATCCTTGCTCCTGATCCTGATGAATCAGAGGAGGGTGAATGAGTAGTGGGAGGAAGAAAGTAAAGAGCCCTGGATTTCCCTTTAAAGACCACCCTCCTGCTCCTTTGCTTTAGTGTAGAGACAGGGTGAAATGTGTGTGCTTTCGGAATTTAAAAACCTGAAACCCAAGTCTTGATCAGTAGATAAAGATTTCAGGTATTTGCTGAAAAATACACTGTTTTAGAAGTATTAGAAAGTACTTTATCCATTCATCTGTTGATTGACGTATAGGCCATTTCCACAATTTAGCTATACAAAGTTTGCTGCCATGCACACGGGTATGCATGCATCCCTATAGTATGATGACTTTAACTCTTTTGAGAAGATACCTACAAAAGGGGTATAGCTGGATCAAGTGAAATTTTAGCTTTTAGTTTTTGAGGCATCTCCACACTGATTTCTATAGTGGTTGTACTAGTTTATATTCCCACCAACAATGTATTATGTATGTGTATCAAATTTCCATGATAAATGTTCGATAATAAGATTTTTTAAAAATATCATTAGTGAAAATTTGACTTGCAGGTTGAAGATCAATGGTAGACCTTTCAGCTTTTTGCAAAAAAAGTAAAAATTGTGGAATATTTCTCCACAGAAATTGAGTGTCTTTTGAGGTGAAATTCACATGATATGGAACAATTCAGTAACGCATAATACATTCACATGCTGAGCAACCATTCTTCTAGTTAATTCCAAAACAATTTCATCACCTGGAAGGAAAACGTCACAGCCGTTAGGCAATTGCTGCTATTTCTCTTTCATTCCAACCACCAATTTGCATTTTGTCCTTCTGGGTTTAACTGTTCTGTTTATTTCTTATAAATGTGCCCTCTTGTGTCTGGCTTCTTTCATTTAGTGTAATGTTTTCTAAGTTTATTCATCTGGTAGTGTGTGTCAGTACTTCATTCTTTTTCATGTCCAAACAGTAATGCAATGTATGAATATACCACAGCTTGTTTACCTGACCATCCGTGGATGGGCATTTGGGCCTCTTGTACCTTTTGGCTATTCTGAATAATGCTGCTGTGAACAAGCAGCTACATGTACCTCTCCTGTCACAGAGCAGCCGTGCCCTTGTGTATTTACCAGTGAAACTATATCCATGAGAAGGTTTATAACAGCTCACAGCTGGAGGTATTATATCCCGATTGGCATCTTGAGTACATGGGGTCTGTACTCATTGAATTGAAACCTAAAATCTGTTTAATTTCATTATTTGCAAAGTTTAGTCAGTGGGTATGAAAATAAACAATTTCAATTTTAAAGATTCTGGCTATGTTATTAGACAAAGCAGAAGAACAAGGATAGAAGAAAATTAGTTAACAGAGCCCTGGGCAGGAGATCTTGGTGGCTTGGCTCAGATGGTCATGGTGGGAACAGTTAGAAGCATCAAGATTCTGGGTACATTTTGAAGGTAGAGCTAATTTAACGTGCTGATGGATATGCTGATGTGAGGGAAAGAAAATTACAGAGGATGGTGCTAAGGCTTTTGAAGGAGTAGAGCTGTCACTTAATGAGCTGAGGAAGACATGAGCAGGTTTGTAGGGAGGATCGGGAATTTGGCTTTGAATTTGCAGAGACACCTGTTTAACGCGTAAGGCCACTGTGAAGGAGGCAGCTATAATATAAAAGACTAGAGTTCAGGTGTCTGATGCAGACTGGAATAGAAAATCTGGAGTCAGCACACGTGGTGAAGACCTGAGATTGAGTGGCTTTCGTGATGGAGTGAAACGTGCACAGCAGAAGCATCCAGCAGAGGGGAGCAAAGCCTGGCCATGGTGGAGAAAGAAAACTAGAATAGAGTGGTTTGCACATTTCCTGTTTCCAACAGGAAACGCTTAATGAAATGTTTAGATTCTCTTACTAACCTCCTCTTTGCTAGTTTATTGGTCACTTTGCCCCATATAACTTGGAACATTAATGATTACTCAACGTTTATACTTTTTCCTCCATTGGTAAATAAGATGTGGCATTTTATGCGAACACTGAAATAGAAAATTGGTCTAATTTTAGTAGGAACTATGAATGAAATATCCATGTCTTTCTGTGCAAATTAACCTTGATTATCAGCTTGGCTAGCTTAAGAAACTCTTGAAGTGATTGGACTGCAAGGGTACTGACCTCTCCATCAGTGGGTTAATCGAGTGGGTTAACCTGTTGGTGAGTTCATAGCTGAATGTAGTGTTAAGAGGTGTTAGGAGCTTAGTTGGAGGAAGTGAGTCAAGGAGGCCTGACCTGCGGGGCTATGTCTGGTCCTGGACCCATTGCTCTCTGGCTCTTTCCAGTCTGCTGTGCTTCCCAGACACCATGCATTGAGCAGCTTTACTCTGCCAGGTCTCTTGCCTTAGATCCAGCTGACCATGGACTGAGCCCACTGAAACCCTGAGCCAAAACATACCTCTTCTTTCAGTTTCAAGTGTCAAGTATTTTGTCCCAGCAACAGGAAAAGCAACTTAAAACATTATTATTTAACAGTATTGAAGTTTTAAGGTAAGATTGAATTTTTAAATCAAATTTGAGCTGAGTAACAAAATAAGTAAAGTTAGCATTGATAAAATAAAATAACTTTGCGGTGGACAATATAAGGACTAGTGATGTCCATGTCCTAATCCCCAGAACCTGTAAATACATTACCCACAGTGCAGAAGAGACTTTGCAGATGTGATTGTGCAATGATTATCCTGATTATCTGGGTGAGCCTAGTATAATCACATGGGGCCTTAGAAGTGATAGAAGGAGGCAGAAAGTGGGATGGAGCCCACCATAAAGGTGTGTAGCCTGGATAGAATATAAGGAACAGAAAGAAGCTTAGTGTTGTTGCTTGTTGCTTGCTGTTTTGCTCTCTTCTCTGTCTGCCATGAACTCTTTCTCCTCTGCAATGCTCCTCTTCCATTCCACCCTGCCTTGGAGCCAGCCATTTATGGACCGAAACCTCTACAGACTAAGCTGAAGTAACCTTTTCTCCTTTAACTTTGGGTGTTGGGTATTTTGTCTCAGCAAGAGGAAAGTAACTAAGACACTTTTTTTTTTACTCGATATCAAGTTAAGCAATTCATTATTAAATTGATGTCTGTCTGCTCTTTGAATTTCAAATTGATAGCGAAAGCCTGCAAATGGGTTGAATGTCTCATATCCAAATGTTTAGAACCAGAATCTGATTTTGGGGTTTTTGACTTTTGGAATATTGACATAGGCTCTACTGGTTGAATATCCCTAATGTGAAAATCTGAAATCTGAAATGTTGTAAAATCTGAAATTTTTGGGGCATCGGGTCAGTCAGTGCTCAAAAAGTTTCAGATTTTGAAGCCAGATTTTGGATTAGGGATGCTTGATCTGCAGTTTTTAAAAATCACAAAATACAAATGGGTCTTCTTTATTTATATGAACTTAGGGAAAACATCAAATTTAAATCATTCATGGCCAGCATGGGCAACTTAATGAGATTTCATGTCGAGATAAAATTTTTAAAGGTCCAGGGAGATCACTTCCCTAGCAGACACAAGGCCCTGGACTCAATCCACAAGTACCTTGAGAGGAAAGTAGACATGTTTCTCGGAATGGTGACATAGCTGGGAATTTTATGGAGTTCTTTTTCTAGTTTGAAAATTCAATTTCTTTAATTCTCCCAGGACCCATTGTATTGTGAAGACATTTGGTGTCCAACCCCATATGTTTCTCCGTCTTACCTGAGAGTGTTTTTTCCTTTTTTTCTTGAAACTGTGGTTAACCCTGAGCAGTTAGTGAGTAGGGAAAAAATCTCTGGCGTCTCCTGACCTTCTTTATGTTAGATATTTAAGCCATAAAGTATAGTGTTGCTCTCAGGAAGCCATATTGATCTTCCCTGGGCAGTGGCAGGCTCCAGAGCATCTTCATTGTGACCCCACAGTGAAACTTAGCGATTCTGTTTCCTGCCTAGCAAGTGCCCTTCTGCTTTTTGCTAATTAACCTCATACTCGGCCATAGAGCTGTGTTTTACGAGCTTAATGTTGTGTCCTCTGCCTTCCCCTTTATTTCAGAGCGCAGTCCACCGCCCAGTGATGTCTGCAGACAGCTGGGCCTTGCCATGCCCCGTGGTGCCCAGGGCTGCCTCCGCTTGTGCCGCTCCTTTCTCTCGTCATGTGCACACGTGGGACCCCGATTGCAGGTGTGCCCTGCAATGCCTGCCTCCCGCTTTTGTCCTTTCTTCAGCTCAACCAATCCAGAAGTCTGTTACTCCGAGTTTAGTTTTTAATTGCTTGGCCAGTTGAACAGCCACTTGCAGCACTTTCTTGAACTTTGACACCCACTTTTATTCTACCTCGATTAGGGGGTTCTGCAGTTGTCCCCAGCTTTTGCCATTGACTTGTATCTCAGAAGATGTGCTTATTTGTTGTGGTCAGTTACAACCTGTGTTTAATTAAAGTGGAGCTGTGTCCGCCTTGGAGCCGTGACTTAGGAGTGACCTCCCGGGCTAAGGTGAAGGTAGAAACTTGGTGGTCAGGGCTTCTTGTTTGCCGACTGCAGCTGGAAGGGCAGGGCAGTTGGATTGCAGGCTCCTCTGTTTCCTGGTTGGTTAAATGAATGTTCCACATAATAGAATACTGTCTTTGAATGATTAGATGATTGACCGTGATTTCACATATAAATTCCAGGAAATTAGAATCATTCTAGTAGGAGAGATAGAAAATTGCTAAGCAAAAATAGTCTCAGTAGTGAACTGTTCTGGGAAGTCACCTGCAGCAGGATCAGGAGGGGCTGTGGGCAGGTTCGGTGTGACGAGGTCGAGTGGTAGGCTGGTCGGTGGCCTCCTGAGGAGGGGCGTTGGGCACATCCTCTCTGAGGAGGCAGCAGTCCCAGGAGAGAGAGCCCCACCCAGTTCAGGCGCCTGTCGGTGGGGACAGGTGGGACATAAGAGCTGCAGCGGCATGTTTGTCTCCGAATAATGGCTTCTGGGAATGGGAAATGAAACAGTTGTGTGTATTTGTGTTTGGATTTCTTCAGGAGAGTCAGTTTCTTTAAAGATACACAATATGGATATTTATATTGAGATCCTTATAGAAATATTTGTATTTCTCCTGGGATTCATGGAGGTTGGTTCTAGGACCTTCCATGGATACCAGAATTCGCAGGTGCTCAGGTCCTCATATAAAACGGTGCAGTACATGGGTATAAACTTCCCAAGTCCTTCTCTGTAGTTTAGCTCACCTCTAGATGATATGTAAACCTGACATAAGGTGAGTGCTGTATAAATAGTTGTTACACTGTAGAGCTTAGGAAATGATGACAAGGAACAAGGTCTGTTAATACTCAGTGCAGCCACGGTTTTCTTTCCAAGTGTCTTTGCTCAGCTGTGGTTGGAATCCATACCTGTGGGGCCCGTGGACGTGGAGGGCTGACTGCTGCGCCAAGCCGCTGAGACTTACACTCGAGTAGTCAGGTGTCTTCAGCTGTGTACATGTGCGCTTTTAGTCATTGTCTGTGTCAGCTGTGATCGTCGGGTCCTGGTTCCAGCTTGCGGTTGGTGATGAAATCGTTAGAGAAGCCTCATCGGGCTCCACACTGTCGCCTATGGTCTTCAGTTGACTGCTCAGTGTGGAGCAGAAAGGCCAGTTTCTAGAGCACAGCACACCAGTGCCTCAGTTCACAAATGCTTTTGTTTGCAGACGATTTGGTTCGCAAACAGAAGCATTTGGCAAAATTTTGTTTGTGTTTGCAAACTCTACTCTGGGTAACAAACATACCTGCAGCCATCTTTCCCACACAAACACAGACATGGCCATCTTTTCCTGAATCTTAGAACAAATTAAGTTCATGAACCAAGGTACCACTGTATTTGTCAAAAAATTCCCTAGTAAAGAATCTTCAGGTTGAAAAAATGACTAGAATTTTTTCAAGTTTTAACTTTATAAAAAAGCATCTGCAGAGATGGTTGTTAGCAACTTAAAGCGAGTTGTCAAGAAAAAATACAGACCTAGTTACAATTCTCAGAAATAAATTTGATAAAATCTTGAACATTTATAATTACAAAAACATATTAACACTGGAGCAAGATAGACATATAAACACATACATGGATGTAACACAGTTGAGGCCCTAAAATAAACTTGTATCGTTGACTTATTTTTTATTTCGTGTAAGAGTATACGTATTAATGGGGTATAATACATTTTCAAAATACACAACAGCATGCAGCAATCAAATCAGGATAATTATTACAAATAGTTGTACTTATGTGTAGGGCACGGGCTTTTAAAGTTTAAATACTTAAATTTTGATTTGGAATGTTAGTATGAATTTGTTTATGCCATTGGTAGGTAATGAGTGTAACTGCATATTTATTTTTCTTGTGTTGTGTTCCCCTGGAGACCTAAGTTACCAACACTACGTAGTTACAGGGTTTTGAAGATTATTCTAGGGGTGTTTATTTCGGGGGAAGTGTGGGCATTGGCCACTGACTGACAGACTGTTCCCCAAGGGTTTTTCTCACAGGATACTGTGGAAGGAGCCTGCCCAGGCCATGGACTCTGCTCTGCAGTACAGCACTTGCTTGTTATGTGTGGGGCTCTGGGTTAGATTCTCAAAAATGTTCTTTGCATTTTGAGTTTTTACTGATACTTTACTAGGCAACTTTGGTTATTTGGAAGCACTTTGTATATTTATACCTTTGATAGAAACAAAATTGAGTTACTTAATGACTAGCCAGTGTTTGTGAAGGCTACTTATTGAGATACTTGTAGTTGTTTTAGGTTAGTCTAGGGATTTCTAGAATCATTCCACTGTATTTGCATTTTTGTCTTTTTTTAAATGGTTTTTTGAGACAGGGTCTCACTATGTAGTTCAGACTGACCTGGAACTCACTCTGTAGTCCAGGCTGGTCTGGAACTCACAGCGATCCTCTTGCCTCAGCCTCCCGAGTGCTGGAATGATTACAGGTGTGCACCACCACGCCTGGCTTTAAGTCTTTTGAGCCCCTTCACTGTTAGTGTGTTTATTGTTTGGCTAGCTGTGTATCTAATACTACTTAATATCATTGGCTTGAACCAGTCTGATTGGAAAAGAACAATTATTAGGAAGTGTGGGAGATAGAAGCAAGGATCTTGAGCACTTGTCAATGGTTCACAAATCTCAGCTAATTATTGGTGTTTGGAGGGTTATAATAATGTATAGGAAAGTGCTTTATAAATGCTAAATTTCTGTCAAGTGTTAGTTGCCTGAAAAATGTTTGTCACCCTCTGTGCTGGTGTTGGGAATGAACGTTTGTTTGCGCAGCTACTGTGAAACATGATATGGAGGTTTCTCAAAAAATGAAAAGCAGAAGTGATTTAAGACCCAGCAAATTCACTTCTGGGTGTATATGCAAGAAAACGGAAGCGAGAGCTTAAGGAACATGCTGTCATCTTATAGCATCAATAATCACAGTAGCCAAAAGGTGGAAGCCACCTACTTGATTGTCTTTGGGTGCATGGTATATTATTCAGCCATGAAAAGGAAGAAGTTCTGCTACATGCTACAGTGTGGTGGAATCCTGCGGTTTGCACTAGTGAAGTAAGCCAGCCACGAAAGGACTAGTGTGTGTCTCCTCTCCTGTGAAGTACCTAGAGTAATCAGTTTCTAGAGACAGAAAGTAGAACGCAGGTTGCCAGGAGGGTAGAGGGAAGTGGGATGGGCAGTTAGTGTTTAGAGGGTGCAGTGTTGGTTTGGCAAGATTAAAAATGTCCTAGAGGTGTAGCAGTGAATGCACTTATTATTACGCACTGTTATTATTTTTAAACATGGTTAAGATGGGAGAAAAAGAGAGCCCCCCACGCAACAAAACACATACCTAGTTGTAAATTTTACCTTTAGTGAAGAGGGCAAATAATCATGGAATTGGGGATGAAGAGCAGGAGGAGAACAGTGATAGATGTTAAAACAGGGTGAGGGTCCGTTTCCGTGTCTTAGTGTATAGTTGCAGTTGTCCTTAAGATAATTTTTTTTAAGGCTACTCCTTGTCATTCTGTGTAGAAGAGGAAAGAATCTTATCACTTGTGGGCTTACTGTGGCCGCTGCCTTTTCCATTAGGCGTCCAGCAAAGAGAGTTGTGTGCCCGTGCGGAAGGGGCAGGGGCAGAGCTGCTTGTGGGGAGGAGATGGGAGGAGAGGTGCAGCTTGTGGGAGCACAGGATCCAGCCTCGGGAAGGCATGTGCGGGAACTGTGATGACGGAGTCTCCGAAAGCCCTAGTGCGGGGCATGATCCTCTCCATTGCTCATCTTCACACGAGGCGGATGTGCATGTTTTCACAACACGCCAGTGTTCTTCAGGACTGTGTTCACTTCTCCCAGTGAGCCCAGACTGGGCCAATTTGTTACCCATGCTTTTTGGGAACCACAAAAAATGTCTCAGTTCCCCAGCACTGTGAAGTTAGAATCGTGAACATCTCTGTGCAGAGACAGCTAGGTTCTCTTGTGATCCAGAGACAGGCACTGTTGTTCCATCGCAGGGAGACTATGCTGCCTGTGTATAAGGGCTTGTGTTGGTCGGATCCTTTCTGCAGACTGCAGTCTCTTTCTGTGAGCAGGATTAGCATCCTGCATTACCTCTGAGCGAACTGGACAGGTGAAAGGACAGGACTCGTGCAAGTTTCCCCTGTACAGAATCTGGTCATCAAGCCCCTTTAGGACAGGAGAAACGGATGAGTGTTTGAACCGGTAACATTAGATAGCATGGCTGATTATAAGAGAAAGGTGATGGGGGAATTTAATGCAGGAGCATGAAAGAACATTTTTATTTGCTCCGTGTTTAACTCTTGTACTGGACTAATTCTGGACAGCATTTCAGATTATCCTGTGGGCATTCCAAAAAAGTCTCCTAAAAACTGAAGTGTCTGCATTCTTGATGGTCACTGTCAGCCTGCTAGCACCCTCTTTTGGGTTGTTTATCTCTTCCTTAACAATTTCCAACAACTCTGACTATATTCATATTTTCTACACATTTTTTTTCTTTTGGTACTGGGTGTAGAACTCGGGAACTTGCCCTTGTGAGGCAGGTGGCAGAACCACTGAGCTAAATCCCCGACCCCACTACAGATATTTTTCTGTTTGTTCTTGCTGCCTGTGTATAAGGTGATACACTAGTTGGTTTGGTTTTCTGCCTTTTTCCCAAACATTTTTGTCCGAGATCATACACCATAATTAAAGTTCTGTGCTTTACATTGTATTCTTGAAGATTTCTCCCATTTTCTTGCAGTATTTATGAGGTTTCACATTTTTGCTTTAACTGTGATACATCAGGAGTGTGTTTTAGCCTCGGTAGTGGGAGTGGAGATAGATGCAGGTGATGTTTTCCGAGTCCGTGCTGTTTGGAGCTCACTGTCCTGATTTTCTGGCTGACAAACGTCATGCTCAGAGCAGCGGCCACACAAGGCAGGTAGCTGTTGAGTTGGGGACATTGCATGTGTGACGGAAGCCACAGGACTTCTCTTAAGAGACTGGTGGCTTCTGCCTGGTAAGGAGAAGAGAGTCTGGTGTGTCTGTCCTGGCCCGGGGCTAAGGGCTAACTCAGGACTCTTTGTGTTGTGAGGCTTACTAGCTTCTCTGCGGAAGAGATTGAGGCTGAACTAAGGAAACCGCTCATCGGCATATATTGGACATAGGGTGTACTGAAATAGGGATTGTTTTCATAGAAACGTGATTCTGTAATTTGTCTATTTCTAACTAGTCACTAGAATTCATTGACCCTTTTACTGGGAAACTTGATGGTACCATTCCCGAGGTGACACATGGCGTTTTCAAGTGGCTGGGATGGTACTGAGCATAAAGTTGGGTGGCTTTTGCTTGCAGCCCCACAAACTCCTCATGTTTTTGCCCAGTGCGTGCCACCCTCCTACCTCTGGTGAGGACAGCAGGGCACATGTCGTCTACCCTCACAGCACAGGCACAGATGAGGGCCTTGGCTCTAGGGCTGCAGACTCGCCAAGGAGGTCCGGGGCCTTCTGTCGCCCTTGGTGTTGACTCCTACGCATAGAAACATCCACATTGGTTGAAGCTAGGCATTCTGAATACACAAAGTAGTATTTCCTAGAGCCAGACCGTTGGTGTCCTCAGCATTGCACTTAGCTTTCTTTTTCTTTTCTGCCATGGTTTATGTTTAGAAAAACAAGTTAAATGGCAACCTTACCTTCCTTAGTTTCATTAGTGATACTGTTATATTCCCACATAAAAAAATAAATGTGTCATATCTCAGGAAATGAATAGAGTACTACTTTAGCTTTGTAGAACCAACCTGGAATTAACAGGATAAGAAGGGCATCTGTCCCTTCAAAACAGGATTGTGACTTTCCGTGTAGAAAGGTGTACATGTTCATTTTTCTGTGATAAAGATAACTTCTGATATTTTATATCTTAGTGTCATGTTAGAGATTTCATTTCATGATCATTTGTTCATTCACATGTATTTTTATTTTTAGCTCTAAGCGAAAGACATGAGGCCTCAGCCTGACATGAGGTGATTTTGAGGTCATCCGATTTCTGGCTAGAAGTGTGCTGTCACCTGGTCCTGAAACCACTTCACACAGAATGGTAATGGCAAACTTGAGGGACAGAGAGGGGCCTCACATTTCTGTGTCTGTTCCTATCCCTGTTCCTTCCTTTGTAAGACTGAAAAATCCTTAGGGAACAAAAGGCATTAAGTAATGTACTGACATAGCCTGACTGAACCGTGCTGATGTTCCCAGCTGGATTAACACCAGTCTTCATGTGCTAATCAAACCTTGTAAAATTGTTTAAACACAGGGTCTTTTTCTCTTTTCCAAGTGACCTCTTGAGCTACTTATCTGGTAATAAAATAATTACTATTTTAGGAATTTGCAGATTGAATTTTTTTTTAAACCAGTAGGATTAATAAGTTTTCAGAGTAGAAAGTAAGGATTCTTGCCACAGATTCTCTTCCTGTGCTAAAGAAATTTGATGTTTTATGTAGATGATGTGTTTTACTTTTTAAAATGTAAAGTGCCTATTGAGAATTTCATTTGTACACTTGTCTGCTTTAATTGTTAAAAGTTCAAAATATATTTCCTCATTGTACATAATAGCATCATTTTTCTTCATTCAGCTTTTGGAGGAGGAGTTCGGCCAGGTTTATTCTGACGGCCCCCGTCTTTCTAAGTATGTGATGAAACGGTGCTTCAGGCCCACGCTACGCTCCCCTCCCTGGAAACAGAATTTCAGTAGGGTTCTTGGCTCAAGTTAAGATTTTACATTAAGCCACTAGTTAGGAGAAGTGTTGTGTTACTCTACCTCATTTCCTGTCTTACATGTAATAGCATTAATAGTAAAAGCTGCATCACTTAGAAAGTGAGATTTTGGCCCCATTCTAGAGGGTGATATTGATGCACATTCTAAATTCTGTTCCAGCAGTATTTTTGTGTTTAAACAAAAGTCGTATTTATCTTTATGTTTCCTTCTAGAGGCCCAGTTGTCACTCTAGTTCTGGGTCACTATTTTTCTGTAGCCTTTTCATGCCCCTTTCATATGTTAGATATTGAGAATGACTTGAAAGTTGGAGAGTATGTCTGTGGCTTTCTGTAGTGGTGGAGAATCTTTCTTGTGCACTGAGGAGCAGTGAGCTGCGGTGGAGCCCTGGCCCTGCTGGGTGCCCCGGCGTGGGTGACCTCCTGTCTGTGGCCTCACCCCAGCCCAGTCTGCTCTAGAGGGCCCTGAGGAGCCCCGAGTTCTTTGTTTGGCCAGCTCTTCTCGTGTAGTTTTATGTTTCTACACATGTGAACTCAGAACTGTTAGTTTTCTGTAAAATCACTAAATACGCTGGTCTCAGCATGGTGTTTCAGTCTATGGTAGGTAGGAGAGCTTTCACTGTAGTTCATTTTTGTGTAGTAATAGCATTTGAATGAGAAGCAGATACTGATAACCATCTTTTGGGAAGTTCTGATTTCTTCTGCTAGTCCCAATTTTTTTTTTCTTTTATATAAAACTCCTAACTGGATTGGGCTGTTTTGAAGTTGGAAAAATCTTCAAAGAGCATCTTTCTTATTTCATGTAATAGAAGTTAATGTGAGACGACAAACACTTTAACTACTGTTAATTGGCTAAAAAAGTAGTTTCTAAAGGTATGAGTTGTACAGGAACAAAATCTGTAATTTCATTTATGCGTCTGAATGTCACTATGATGATAGCTTTCACAAGAAATATAGCTAATGCCATTTGAAAGCTTCACATTGTAAATGTGAACACATTTTGACCCAGTAAATATTAGATAGTTAAATAGGTAATATGTATGATGTTTAATATTTATTTTGATAAACTTTCTTGTTTCTAAGTAAAACTGTAATATTAGATTTGAGCTATATATTATATATGTAAGATGAGAAAAACATTAACATTACAATGTTTTGAAAATTTAAAAGTAAATACCTTTTCTGAGAACGTCTTTTCCTTTGACATTGTTTAATTCTGTTCCCTTTTTTGTTTTTTAGGTTTGCAATTTTTTTTGGTGATGGCATGTTCAGAATCTTAGATCCCTAAGTTCAATATGTTGGAAATATTTAGAAATCTTGGAAATTATATGATTACTTAGTAGGTGAAACAGTAAATAATAAAAGTATACAAAAGAACTTTGTCCTTTTAAGTTGGCTGCATGTTTTAAATTGTTAGCTGTCAGTATTAGTGTCATACTCTTTTGAAGGTTTGGGAATCTTAGGGATTTCATATTTTCCCAGGTAGTTATGTAATTTCTCCCATGCCTGTTCAGTTAGCTTGTTTTCTTTTCTGTGCTTTGCAGTGTGTGTTACTTAGACCAGAGTAATTATTGATCAGAAATAAAGAAGAGGGAAAAACAATCATCAGGTGACAATCCAAAGGTGGTGATTACAAAATTTCAACTTGGAAACAGTTTATATTAGAATTTGCAAATTCTACCCAAATTATATCCGAATACACTTGTGATAAAATGCTACCAGTTATTATATAAGACAGAGATGCTAACGAGGAAGGAAAAGAGCCGTTCATTTTCACCTCCTTGCTTCCCCCTTCTCTCTTATCAGATGAATGAATTGTATAGTAGCTAAAAGGTAGGTGGTGTGAATAAAAAGGAAAAGAAGGGAAACACCTCTGGTCTCTAAGAAGGATCAATTTTCCTCCAGAGTTGGAAGGTCACCTTCTTCCATGTACCTGAACAGTTTCCAGCTGTGGACTACTCAGTAAGCCTGGACTGTGGCCAGGGGTGACTTTGACCTGGGATGGGCGGAGTGCTAGTATTGCACAGTGGTAGACAGCCCTTGAGGAGCTGTTGTGCCCATCTCTTCCCGGCCTCGCCCGTCACTCCTGGGATTAAGAGATGAGAACATGTTGGGTGAGACAGATCAAATATGGCTGCCTCCCTTCTCTTGTGACCACAGTTGGACAAGACTGATTTGTAAGACCACATACAGAAACAGCTTGGAAAAGGATTGAAGGACAAAGATGAAGAAAGTGCAGGGAACTTGAGCCTGATAATAGCTCGGGAGAATATCACATACGTATTTATTGCGAAGTTATTGGTGGATGATCCAGAATTCATGAAAACTGTACATCTGCAGTAGACGTTTCCTAAGGTTTCTGTTGGAAAGCTTTTAGGGGCTAAAGGACTGCCCATTACCCCTGCTCCCTTTTTTGTTTTGCTTTGTTATAAGAGGAATTGGCTGATGTATGTTTATAGCAGGCACAATAAAAACATTAGATTTTTTTTAATCAAGTTACATTTTCATCTAAACATGTGTTGCCTATTTAGCTGTTTCCCCATTACAACTGGCTCTTTAAAAACTCCTTCTGTGATACTTTTGTCAGTATAGGTGTTTCCCCTAAGCCAGTTCTAGCTATTGACTGGGCCTACACAGAAGGAATTATCCAGGCAAGAAAAAATTTAGTCCTTGCTAGAATGAATATTTTAAAGACCCTCTTAGATTCTAATAACTGAGTACAAATGAAAGAGATGCGAGAGTGGGAAAAACTTGAGTCTCACAATAGAAAGTAGGGTGGGTAGATGTGAATTTCTTACAGCTAACTTACAATGCATCGAAGGAAGGGAGTTACCTTCCTGGAGAGAAGATGGTGTGCAAGATGCCTCTGTAAGAGGCATTTTGTTGTTTTGGGTGACGCACTAGCATACGGCCGTGTTTTAGGGATAGTGATGTGATCTTTAGAAATATGGATGCATTTCCAAACAGTGAGTTTAATTTTATTCTGGTATGTTCTAAAGGGTTATGTGCCTCAAAGATTTGCGTAATTCCAAAAAGCTGGGAAATTAGAAAAATATCATGAATGAAGTTGTTTTGTCCCTGTTGTGTAACTTCAGGAAATACTGTAGAATACTGAGCATTGCAGAGAATTTAGTTGTATGCATATAACCAGTGTTGGATGGTTGCTTCCTAGGAACTTTTGAATGAAATTTTCTCTTTAAGCCTCTGTCAGCCTTCATTATATTATAAGAGTGTTTTAGTGTGCATCTCGTGGGAAACCTGTACATTCCTGAGCCACTGCACTTCATGCCTCCAACACGTTGCTTGCAATCCAAAGTCTGATTCTCTTTATCCCAGGAGGAACAGAGCTTTGACAGTCTGGGTACACTAAGCCCAGAAGGACCCAGGGAAAGCAACCTAAGACTACGGCCCTGTTTTGGCGTTTTAGATGAACTCCTGTCAGACATTTAAGGAAAGCCAGGGTTCCTCTTGGCAGGAAGACTGCACAGATCTAGCGGTTCTGTGCGATTTCCAGGTGTGCAGGGACTGTTCTTGGCTGAGTGTCATGAAGCCCTGATCTGAAAGATCCTCTGCCTGTCCTTGCTTCAACTTCATTCTGGCTCTGTCAGTGGTTCTGTGCTGCCTTGGATTGGGACATCAGTCCTGAAGGTTGCTACTGTCACTCCACACAGACCTGCAACCACAGTCGAGAGCTTCACAATGAAATGGACCAACGCTCTGTGCTCTGCGAAGTGGGAGTCAAGTACAGGAGGAAACCGAGCTGAGGGCTCCTGCTGGTGAAAGGGTTATTTCAGAATAAGTTGAATATTAATGTCTTGTTTTTGAAGTGAGCATGCTTTTTGCTAAAATTTCTGATGATTGTGAAAGTTTCCTCCCTGGGTCCTTCTCGTGTCTCAGGATATCTGATTCATGCTGTAAACTCTGTACTTCAAATTAAAACAGAGATTGGAAATTTGGAATTCTGTTGTTTTGTGACTTTTGAATTTCAGCACATTTTCAGAAAAATTGTCAAGTTTCCCAGATAATTTTATTTTTATTCCCTTCTTTCCGAGTGTATGATTATTTCTCAGTTTTGTTCACTCATTTATAAATGTGGAGAAGAGTATTTAAATCAGTTCACGTTTTGACACAGATTGGATGCATTTGATTTAAATTATTAGAAATGTACTTCAGCAACATAAAAGTCCACCACACAGCTCCAGTCTCCCTTGTGTACCTCAGCTCAGCTGCTTACCCTGTCACTGAGAATTTCCGGCAACGTCCACCTCACTCAGATCATCCTCAGAAAATCAAGAAATCCTGGGAGCTCTTCTCTTGGGACTGAGTAGGTGGAAGAGCGTTTCCAGGGACGACATAGCCCATCTGAGAAGCACTGCTATCTGTCTGTGAGATAGAATCTGTCTTTCTGCATTGAAGCCGTAGACACGAAATAGCCTTGTAACGTGTGCCTTAGTGTAAGCGAAACATAACTTGTCTCTAAGACATTTCTTTCAGTACAGTCTGGTGGAGAGGGGCCTGGGTCAGTCAGCCGGCTGAAAGTTAGACATGGTTTATTCAGGATTTGAAGGTATTTTCTTCTAAATTCCCCTTTAGGTATAAAGTTCTGGGATTGTGCAGTGTGTGCTTCACAATGTCACCTCTCCAGAGAGGAGCCCGCGTTCATCCTGCCCTCAGAGGCGCATGCTGTGTCCCCGCGGCCGTCCCTAGTGTTGATGTGAACGTGCAGCGGGACTCACCTGTGCTGCCCGTTCTTCCCCAGTGGCGCTGTCCACTTCTGGGCGGGCCGGTGAACCTCACCTGCGGCTCGTCCTCCTCCTTGCCCTCCCGTCGTCGGGCTCTGTCATCTTGCTTTTTGTCTCCCTCCCCTTCCCTGCGGGGAAGTAGAACAGATGAGTCAGGGATCTTGGCTGTCCAGGGTCTGTCTCTGGGGTCTTCCCCATCTATGCACAGCAGCGTAGTGTTCTGAAGGCGGCCTCATTTGTGGTGGTGAAGTAGCCTCCTTGGCTGTGTGCGCTGCTGTGGGCAGAGCTGACCTCAGAGCTTGCTGGGTACTGGAGCTGTGCGCCAAGGGAGGCCGTTGAGATCTACCTCTCTTCCTCAGGTGCTGGTGAAATCGTGCAGGGGAAGCGATTAAGATTTTGATGGAAAGATTGGTTGAAATAAGGCCTCTTTTTAGGCCCTCGTGAACCCACACTGTTCACATGTGTCTTCAGAAAAATTATAATTGCTTAAAAGGTACCTACCATATTATACTGATACAATAAAAATGAGGTAATTACTCTAAAATTTTCACTATCACTTTCATAATCGCTGCCTATGTGTTATTTGTAAAAGGATACACTGCAATAATTTTCTGACTCTTGCTCTAATATTATTTAATTATTTAAAACAATACTTTTATTTTTGAGAAAAGTTTTAAAGCAAGACTTTACTTTTCATGCAATGTACAAATATTCCCAAAAGCTGCGTGCGTGCATTTTCCATATATAAAAGTTAATCAGGGTCTGTGTATTTTCTTAAGTGAGAGTCTCTGAACTTTGTAATTACTAAGTGCCGGGAGTAGGGTGAGACTGCAAATGAACGGGCTCGTATATGGAGCAAGCTTTGAATGAAGTAACTTTGTCCTCTGAAGCAGCTTTCAGTTAATACATTTTTGTTTACGGAAATGCATGTGAGTTGAAGGAAATGAATTAAAAGCCATATAAATAAGTCTTAAGTCAGGGCTTACAGCTTTTCCACCCAGCACGAACAGTGTAGTAAGGGTGGTGCGGAAGGAAGGGTTTAATCTTGACCCTTCTGTAGGGCTGTGTCGTGTGGCTCTGAAACAAGGACAAGGTGAGGATGTTTTTCTGTTTTTAACTTGGCCTTTTTATGCCTTTCTCACAGCTATATGCCCTTTATTTTGTAAAATCAAAAGTGTGTAGTCCTGCTTTCTCTAAAAATAGTTTTAAAATATTTTATTGGTCTGTGAACTCAGGCCGGGAGCTGTTGTTTCTTGGAATTGTACCGTCAGTGTCGTCATGCTGAGGTGTCAGTTCTCCATTTAACTTCATTTATCCCATGAGCCATAACTCTCAGGACAGTAGCCAGGTGTCTTAGAACAGCAGGGGAAAGTTTAGGTCATCACTTTAGTGCTGTTGTACGATGGGAGCCATTGTTTTAAAAGCCTCACATGGTAGTCAAGAGGAGAATTACCCCACTTCAACTCTTAACCAAAACTTTCTGGAGATCTCAGAATAGATGATCAGTAGTTACAGAGGTAGAAGTAAACTGAAGGCTCAGATAATGTGAAGATCCACTATGACACAGACTTTAAGGAAATCATTTTTACTGCTGCCTTACCGATAATTCTCTAACTTGCTAGCCGTCAACCTAGAAAAATATCGTAGGCCAGTAAATGGCCAAAATGCTGCAGTGATTGTGACTTACATTATTTTTGTTTGTACTCATCTATAATACCAGGCGTAGGGCTGACTTCACATGCCATAGCCCTGTATGATCAGATTAACTGGATGGAAAGGCTCTGGAGGAGCAGACATGAAGGGTGTATTTGGAGCAACTCATGGGCCAGCCGTTCTGGGAACTGCTTTCTGTACAGTGTTAATGAGCAATTACTGAGGAAGACCCTGGGATTTCTTTTCCTTGTCTTGTCCAAGAGTGTCTTTCCTAAATGGGTGCTTGTAGGCAGGAAGTTCAGAGGAAAGTCAAGATCTTTAGTATGGTTTATAGTACTCCAAATTACCTACCCTTATCTCCCTGGATAGTGCAAAATTCTTACTGAATTGCCCATTAGGGAAAGCACTCCATAATCTGCATTAAGTGTCTTCCTTAGAGACTTTCTTAGGAGGCCCAACGTTGAATTATTAAACCCTGGGCTATGATTAGTGAGGCAGACACCTGCTTCCTGCATCAGTGGGACTTGAAAGCGGGAATGAAATTACTGAATAAAGTGAAATCGGCTGGGGAGAGATGTGGGCCTCTGGTGTCGCACTGCTCCACATCGTTTCCCAAGGGTGCCAGTGCAAGACCCTCCACGAAGGCTTTCAAACACTGCTATGCTGGATGGTGCTATTTGCTATTAAAATTTGGGGCTATATATTTTGAACATTTCCAGTTTTACAGCAGAGAAAGATGATAAATCACTATTCATTGAAATAATTTCACTAAAATATAAACAAGACTGTGGTACATTTGCACTTTTTTGTTTTGAAGAGAAAGTACAAGTTTCTGACTGTAGGGCCAGATGAAAGTTCCGAGTTTAGTCTTTTTTCAGTACTCAGTCTTGCTCCAAAGCTGAGTTTCATTTTTGGTTCAATGACTTCCCTTCAAAATTAAGAGTTTTTCTCCAACTGTTGTTTGATTTTCAGTGGCCATTTTCACCTTAAAAATTAAATCACAGAAAGGGTTTTTGTACAGCTTTGAGAGCCTCCTTTGTGGAATGTTTGAGGACTTACTAAAATACTGACGTGATGGTAGGATAGCTTCCCCGCTTGGAGAAGTGGGCAGTTAGTTCAGTACCAGGCCAGGTGCTAGTGTGCAGCTCACAGGTGGCATGGGTCCCATCCTTCAGGACCTCGTGTGCCTGATTCAGCAGAGTTCTGATGCTTGACTAAAATTCTGAGCAGTGGGACTTATTAATTGTACAAAGATTATGGCAGGTGTTGGAGCATTGCTTTACTCCTGCACTAAAGCAACTCAACATTTCTCCAGGAAGCCATTGTGGTGACTTGTAGTTTCTCCCTTCCTCTGTTTTCTTGCTTAGATACGTCTATGTAAATTACAATTAAATAGGATTCAGTAGCTGCCAAAACTTGGGTCTTGTACTCACTATTCCTTGTAATATCGAAGTAATAAAGATGCAGTATGTAAAAAGTGCCAACGAGGCAGAAGAATATGACAAGTCCTGTCTCACTTGACACTCCAAGCACAGTCATTTCTCATCTCTTCCCGCCGTATGGAGCACACTGGCAGCGTCCTTTTTGACAGCCACTCTGTGTGGATGTAACTAACTCCCCTTTGCTGGAAATTCAGTGGTGTATGGTTTTTGTTATTTGGGTTCTTGCAGTTTTTCACTCTTAAAAACTTGGTTTCAGTGACTCTCCTGGATAATTTCTATTCTTAGTGGTTCTTGCCTTGTAGGTCATGGGCAATTTAGAAACTCAGATGTCTATATGTGAACACAGTCCTAGGATTGAGTGCTTTGAGCATCATCTGAGACCCCTGCCCAATGGCTATGCATGAGTACAGGGCATAGACAGTGCTCTCCCTGCTGTAGGCACAGGAACTGCAGTGCCCCTTGGTCCGTGTCCAGTGTGCCAACTGCCCTGGCACCTGCTGCAGGTAAATCGTATTTGCAGCCAGGTTGTAAAACACGGACTCCAAAGCCAAACGCCAGCAGAAACTTTTGCATTGTAAGATGATTAGCATGAGTCAAAGCCACACTGAAAACGGAACTTTCTAGCTTCCTCTATGGAAACTGCTTTGATTCTGAGTTCTACCAGTCTAATTAGGTAGATCAAAGTGACAACACAGTTTTCAGTGAAGTTGGAAATCGCACAGCAAGGTTTTGGTGCTGCTCTCAATCTAGCCATTCTTCAGGAGGGTTGAGTGTGAACATTAACTCATTTTTATTGTCTAAGGCAGAGGCACCGTTGAAGTGGTCTCATTGGATTCACGCTCTCAGGACTGCTCAGTCATGGCCTTCTGTCCAAGCTGCCCTCCTCAGCCACTTTGTGATCTTAATAAGGCCTCTGAACGTTTTCGAGACTGAGCGGTTGGACACTGAAACACAATGAGAAGAACCCAAAGCATTAAGGACTCTGTCCTGTTCTGTGGAAAGCGTGGCTTCGGTTGGAGTCATCCATTCATTCTCCTTAAGAATGAGCTCTCCCAAGCTGTAGCACCTCTTACATCACCCGACCCTCTTCTCCCTGTTTCAGGCCTTTACACTCGGTGCTGTTCCCCTTGCTAAGGAGGCTGCTGCCCCGGTACTTGAAAGGTTCACTCTGCTGCGTCCTGTGTCTGCCGGAGACAAGCCTTCTCTGACTCTCCTGTCCCGAGTGACCCCAGCCCGATCTCCCTTTCCTCACGGCAGTGGTCGTGACTGACGTTTAGAGTCCCCAGATGTCAGCGCACGCGCACACACTAAAATACAAGCTCCAGGAGAGCAGGGTCTTTGCTTTGTTCAAGGCTGTTTCCTGAAGGCCTAGAACAAACCCTAATGTGTGTTAGGCGTAAGCAGATGAATGAATGCCCCTTGCTTCCCCTTGGGGACTTGTAGAAAATGCAGAGATTTGGAAGTCTGGATGGAAAGATGCCTGTGCAGGACTGCCCTGGCCAGCACGACCACTCCTGCCTCTAGCTCAGTCTCTGCTTGAGGGTTCCCTTGAAGCCAGAGCCTACACCCCCCACCCACCATTGGAGATTCACTTGGAATAACAACATCACCATTTATCCATTTAAAAGCATTTCAGTGGATCCACGCAATCAGTGGACACTTACCAAGCAGGGGCAAGGTGCTCGGCATTGGGTTGGAAGCCAGGGTTGTCAGGTGGTGGGGCAGATTTCAGAGCATGAGTTTGGTGGTGGTGGACAAGATTGCCTTCTCCCATCCTGAGGCTAACATGCCTAGAGCATGGAAACTACGTGCAGAGGGGCAGAGACTTGTCATGTGGAGCCTGGCCATTCATGGGGAAGCAGAGAGGAGAGAGAGGGCCCACCTCAGTGTTCTCGGGGGAGAAGGACTGAACCCATTTCTCTTGTTTCTCCTTGATCACATCTTTTAAAATATGTATATAGGGAATATTTCAGAAAGTCTTACTAAAAACCAACCGTTGGAACACAGTAAAGCATGTTCTTTCATCCCTTCCCCACTTTAGTTTGAAAAGAAAAGGGGAGAGAGGGAAACTTTTTGTTTCTCCAGGAGTGTGAACAGACAGAATGGGAACCCTCAGTTGGTCTCACTTAAGCAAATGGTACATGAATTCTTCAAAAATAAATGACTCAAATATTTATGAAAAGGTCCTTTGAACTTTGCTATGAAAAGTGAACATTGGAAACAGGAATATGATGGAAACATGCATGAACATGTATGAACCTGTGGACACAGCCCTCCTGCATAATTCTGATGAAACAGTTCCTGTGTCAGCTATGAGAATACCAAAGTGAAGTCCTACTGTGTGCTTTCTGGCTTACCATTCTAACGATGAGAAGTATGTGTGGCATTACTGGCTTTGGGAAAAGCCAGAGGCTATAAAAATAGGACCTGATGTTCATCCTGGCTGCTGGAGCCTCTTGCTCATGTACCAGCTCTTAGAAATAATGCTGCAAGGGTTGATGAGTTCCTCCTGCGTAGTCCTCCAACTCTGTGTGTGTGTGTGCACATGTGTGTGCACACGCATGCGCACACCACCTGGGGATCTAATCCAATTGCAGATCCAGATTCAATTCTTCTAGAGTGGAGCTTGGGACCTTCTTCTAACTAGCTCACAAGGGAGCCAGCTGCTGGTGCCCATGCCACACGATGGTACTAGTGAGCTTCTGGCTTGCCAAGACCTTTGGCATGCATTGTTTTCATAAGAACTTTCTTTCCACCCTGGGAGCTTGGCAGTGCTGGGGTAACCTAGTTTGATGTATATGAAAGCAGGCACAGTGAGGCAACAGCCACAGGGTATCCTAGAAGCAGAGCTCTACCTGCTCATGGAGTGTTTGCAGTGGACCAATTGTGATCTCATTGTTGCATCTTGAGTGGGGGAAACTAAAAGGATAGCTTTGGAAACCCAAAGGGAAAATACGCAAATACTTTTCTCAGAGTTATGTCTCTTGAGGTTTTATGAGTGAGAGCTAAAAACATGCAAAGGTAAAATGCGTGTGAGATCTTAGAGTTGCACTTGGCAGGTGTCCTGCTGATGACAAACTAAGTTGATTGGGAGTTCAACTTGATCGCAAGCAGCTTTCTACCTTCCAGTGGACCCACAACCTGAGCTCAGTGGTGTTGGCTGATGAAGCAGTGCTGCTGTCCAATGACATGAAGGACTTGCAGACGATATGCAAGTGGGTCCAGTTTCACCCAGAATTTGCAAACCAGCTGCATTGGTTGGTTTGTTCCAGCAAGAGTTTTATTTGTTTTGTGGTATTGGGGATTGAACCCAAGGCGTCACACATGCTAGGTGAGCACTCTACCACTAAGCCCCATTTTTTATTTTCTATCAGTCCTTTATTTTTACCAGTCCTCTTTTATTTTCTAATCTTGAGACAGAGTCTTATAAAGTTGCCCAGGCTGGCCTTGAACTTGTGATCCTCCTTCCTCAGCCTCCTGAGTAGCTGGGATCGCAGTTGTGTATCATCAGACCTAGATCACAGCTGGGCTCTGATTTGGTGTTTATGGAGGTCTTATGCATATTCTTCTTATGGTATCCAATGAGAAATAGCTGATGTTGCAGGGCAAGGAGCAAGGAGTGGAAGGCTCCAATGAGGACATCGCAGGTGGTGTTTGTATCCTTCAGGAAAAGGCTACTCGATTGCTGGCATTGATCTGTCTGCCTGCCTTTGCCAAACTCCCCCTCCCATTGGTCACTGCAAGATCCAGTGGTGGCCCAGGAGGATTTGATTTCTTTGGTATTTTATTCAGTTCACATAATGAGTGCCTCCCTTTGCAGTGCCCTAATAGTATCTCCTTAGAAGCCTAGTAGAGTTCACTGCAAAACCTCTGGAAATGTAAGAAAGGTGTAAAGCAGAGTCATCATCCTCCTCCTGCTCTTCCATAACAGGTGTTACATTGGGCTGGTGTCATTTGTGAACATAGTTTTTGTAAATGAGATGACCACACTGTTTTGTTTGAACAGTTAAAGTTTTGTAAACTGCTCTTTCACATAAAAAGATTAGAATGAGTGGTTTACCGAATTCTGAACATGATTCAAGGTCATTTTTGCTAGTTGGCATTCTATTGGGTTGCAGTATAGTTTGCCCTGTCCTTTATTCATGATGATTTAAATTGTTTTCTATTGTTTAATGCGTTCTATTGCCAGCAAGAATCCTTATACTAAATCTCTGTGCACATCTCTGTTTATTCCTTTAGGATAAATACCAAGAAGTGGAATTTATCAATGCAAAGATATGTTTAAAGTATTTATTGATGAATGAACTTTTTTGTTTATATAGATATTTCCTTCATTTGCTCTATTGTATTTTTTGACATTCAGAAAAAATTTCCACTTTTATCTAGTCAAATTTTCAAGTTTTTTTATGTTTTATTCTCAGGTTTCATTCACTTTATTTTTCTTGTCTAAAACGCTATTGTGTAGCTAGTGCTGGAGCTTGAGTGCTCTGGCTGGAGCCCTGGCATGGGTTTTGTAGGATGGCCATTGATTGTGAACTGTCTTTCCAGAGGTTGGGTTCAGGTAGCTGTGGGTGTTGGAGGTGGCATCAAAGGCAGCCATGGCGAGGTGTGGCAGTGCCTTAACAGTCATCAGTACCAACCAGCAGCAGCAGCTTCTTGGGCAGGGGCTGAGATGATGCCAGTGCTTCTGGGGTCAGGGATCAGACCGGCAGAGAGCCACAGCAGCCGGTCTCCTTGCAAGGGGCACTGTGGGGTTTGCCGATCTTGTTCCCCTGACGGACTCTGGACAGGGTAATGGAAAGCTTGGCCAGGATGATGGCCTCTCAGATGACAGGGGCCACCTCCTTGGAGCACGTTACACCCAGACCAGTGTGACTGTTGTAGTCTCCCATGGCAACAGAAGCCTTGACCCTGGGCGGCTGGACCGCACAAGTTTGCTTCTGCACTGGCATAATCTTCAGAACGAGAAGCCGGTCACTCCAGGGAGAAGAGGCAGCTGTCCCCCAGACACTTGGCCATCGTGTCCTGGCCAAACTGGCCCAGCATGGTGACAGGATCCGCCCCTTATCCTCAGCCTTGCTGCTGTGAGGCCCCCAGGGGACTTCAGGGCTTCCCGTGACACCAGCTCCGTTGCCATTTGGTGTTTTCCCGAGGAAGAAGCATTTTTGTGCTTTCTCCTGCTTTTATTCTCAGAAATGTCTTCCCACTCCTGAAATAAAATGCCTGTTAAAGTTATTTTAAATTGTAGACTTAATTGGGAGACAGTGGAATTGTTAGTTGGCAGTAGTGGCTCTGAGAAAAATACAGCTCTCCATTAAATTTGGTCCAGTCTTAGCCAGGTATGAATATCTGGGCTTTAAAAATTATCAGTGCGTGGGTCCCAGCTCAGAGCCACTGAGTTATGATTTTTTAAAATATCTTACACAAGGAGCAGAGCCAAGGTGCAGGTAGGTATGTTTTCTTTTGGTTTGTTTTGCACATTAGGTTTTATCAGTGTAGTGGGTGTGTTTTGTCATTGTCATTACCATCTGTTAACCGCGAGGATCAGAATGCTGTTCTGGCTTTTATTCGGATGTGGATCCTGACCTGAGTGTACTGGGAGGGTCCCCAGCACAATCACGCTGCTTTTCCGCAAGTACCATTCTCTGCAGTTGGCATGAGTTGATGTGCATATAATGATTTCCAAGTTCCATGGCTGATTCTCATTTCTGCCTTAGGTACAGCAAGTGGCTTTTAAAAACATAAGCAAAATTTAAGACTGTGCAACATATTCAATCATATATTACATTTGTATATTTTAAAACCAAGATTCATTGCCTTTGATGTGTAGTAGATCCTCATGTGAACTGGAATGTAGAATTTCAGATAGATTTTTGAAGCTCTGATTGTTTATATCTATGCGCACACACTGAAAATACATTCCTGTTATTCTAGGCTGGAGTTGTAGAAATCTGCCCACAAACCAGGCTTAATTTCTGCCTGGTAAGTAGTGGCAGTCTGTGTTTTTAAGGAGAAGCCAGTCTCCCTGCGGTAGCGAGAGGGAAGGTATCAGCAGCCCTTGGCTTTAAGCAAGGAACTGAGAAGTCTGGAAGCCTCAGAAGTGGCAGTTCTGATGCTGATGACAATGACGTGATGAGGGTAAGGTCATGGCCACCTCGTAAGGCTGTGAGGACTCTGTCGAGTGTCTGGCATTTGGTGGGGGGCCCTAGTGTTGGCCCCATGGTGGCCAGCTCTGTGCACCACAGTGTGCGATGTGAATGGGGAACTTGGGGGTGCGGGTGTGGACAGAAGATCCTAAGGAAACATTCTCTGCTGATTTTGAGGCCCTCGGATCAGTTAGGGAGGGGAATTATACATGCCCAAAATAAAAAGGTAATACGAAGGTCACAAAGTGTAAAGTGCTACAGTTTGTGAATAATAAGTCCCACGGTTATATGAAATTTTAAACAAGAAAGAAGAATAGCCAGGGGTAATTATTACACGGTTTTTATATTGTCCTTGTGTTTAAAATACTTAAACCACATGTGAATGCTTGGGAGGTAATTTCAAGAAGGAAAGGGCCACATTGTCCTTTCTGTGTGAGTTCAGCAGGAAGAGAGGGAGGCTTGGAAGCTGGGCGGGGCGGAGCTCCAGCCAGAGTGGTTTGTCCTGTGCTGCCATGAGCCAGCCATGGTGTCCAGGGCCGTGGGGTGGGCACAGGCAGCCCGGCCAGGTTCCCTCAGCCATCAGACACTGTTGCCTCCTGCAAGAAGAGCTCCACTGGCTGGAATGTGAGGCCTTTCCAAACCTGCCTCGTCCTTCTATTCCACAATGGCAAACCTACTTATCATTAGTGCAGACTGGGAGGATCCAGAGAGGTCGGAAGGCAGTCTGAGCTCTTTCTGGCTGAGGTTCCTCCAGAAGCACAGTGAAAAGAGATTCTGGACCTGTACCCAGGGCAAATTTATCTTTGGACTTTCCCATCTGGTTCTGCTAGCCTGTGATGGGCAGCACCATGGCCAGCACCCAGCAAACTGCTGCAGTTCCTCCTACTCCTTTTATCCCTGACCCCTCACCCCTGCTCTGCTGCAGTGATCTGTGCAGCCAGGGTCCTCTAAACCTGGCATGTGGAGAAGGTCTGGGGTCAAAGTGTTCCATGCAGGCTCTGACATTAATTTAATGGGCTACAGCCAGAATTCCAAAAGCAAAACAAATGCAATAAAACACATTCCAGTGTCTCACACACAGTGTTATTTAAGGAAACATTAGTTTTACATTTGCAGGTGTGTGTGTGTGTCTATGTGTACTCATGTGAGTGCCAGGAGAGCATGGGCTCAATAAGTTCCAGTGGAAAATGCATTTCTCACCCTGAGTTGTAGTCGGAACAAGTCAAAAAACAGTGCCATGAGTTCATAATCCCTGATCTGCGACCCACATACAAAACTCTGAAAGTTTTCTTAAGTTTGGCACAAGATCATTTGTCAGCAAAATGTGACAATATGATTTCTTGTTATTTAATAGCCTTTATCCCACCTACTGTATTTGTACACTCAACTGCAGGACGGAGCTGTGCCTTGGCCTCAGTGGACACGTTACACTCCACTACTTTTCTAAGGGCCAACGAATTCTGAGTCGCAAGGATTTTTTCATAAGAGCTTGTGGATCTGCAAAACAGTTTTCATAACCCAGTGTAACAAACATATTACATGTATTCATACACATGTGCTTAGTCAGCTAACTATACATCTAGTAAAAATTTGAAAATAAGCACGGGAGTGAATAATAAACATTCAGTGCAAAGCTACTCCTTCAGTAAGGGGAATAGAAAGGAGAGAGATACAGAGAAAGTTTCAGTTCTATGTTGTGATTTATTTCTTAAAATAAAGCTTTGAATGCATGTTACATTCTGACAAACCTAGCTGGGTATGTGAGTGTTCTGGGTATTATTATTGTTACCTTTATATGCTTGAAATATTTTACTTTTAGAAAGCACTTAGCGGGGTCCAAATCATAAGTGTTGCTTTGTTGTATTCTAAGGTTTCTGTTTATCTGACATGTGGAGTTCCAGTCCCTCCATCAGCTCTCCAGCTCGGACACTCCTGGTTTGGTGCTTGTGACCCTCAGTTCCTGGCTCCTGCCTCTGTGTCTTGCCTGACGATCCAGCACATCCTTTGGGGACCTGATGGACCAGCTCTGGGGAGCAGGTCATGCTCTGTGCTCCTGTGTCTTGACCTATGTGGCTTTGTTGGCTGAAATCCCCATGTCCCTTTACACACATGTGACTTCTCCTTTCAAAGCCTGTTAAAATCTTGCCTCTCCCACCCCTCCATCCACCCACCCACCCATCTACTGGCTCACCCAACCATCCATCTACCCATTCAACCACACATCTATCCACCCGTCTCGCTGCTCCATTCTGTCAGGCAGGTCAGGAAGCTTTCAGGGTCCCGCCTAGTAAAATTGTGCTATCAGACCCATCTTCAAACCCACACCTGTGTATCAGCTTACACATAACAGAGATGTTGTAAATACCCACTCGAGCCGCTCATCCATCCATCCACCCGCCTGCCCCCTTTCCATCCATTTGTCTGTCCGTTTAGTGCAGACCTTCCATGTGCAAAGAGTATATGCCAATCCTGATTTGCCCTGCCACAAATAATCACAATTTGCATAAAGTCCCCAGATTGCTTTGACTCTAATATGGAATATATTGTGTTAAAGTTTATTTTACCTTACCACACTAGGCACTGAAAGGCAGATAACCATTCCATTCATTTTTAATGCCTTGTACTTACAGGAGCTCATTAAATATTGGCTGAAGAAATAAATGAGTCTCAGATTGTACGTCCAAAACATTGAAATCAATGTTAGGATTATGGTTTAATCCTTGTCACTTGAATGTAAATATCTAATATCTGTAGCTCATTGATTTTTATGAGCACCACACCCCCCCCATCATCTTTGCCACCTGAAGGAAGGAGGAGTATTAGTTCCCACTTCAGCCATTCTGCCCTCGCATTCACTAAGAATCCAGACGGCAGTGCCTCGGCCATGATCCCGTCTCTCCAGGGACTTTGCCATTAGTTGGAGAGGAAGGCAGTGCCACAAAAAATTAGTAACATGACAAAGCAGCGTGAGGTGCAGGCCAAATAAACGGCGCTGGCATTGTGATCCGAAATCACCCATAACGAAACAGCTTGTTTTATGCTTGACTGTGTAAGACTGGTTTTGAGAGATTTATTCTTTTGCAAAAGGATCAAGGTCAGGATTATCATTTTATGTCAGACTGGGTTTCTGTAAAATCTTGTTTTTTTTTTTTTCTTTTGGCTCAAGTGGATATTTAACAACATCTCTATTATGTGTAAGCTGATATATATATGTTTGGATTTGAAGACACCTTCTGATAGCACCATTTTCTAAGGCTTGGGCCCGAGATATCTTTATGACCTGACACTGGATGGAGTTTTCTTTGCACTCTTTTGAACAGGTGTCTGTGAGTTCTTAGAGCTGCTGACCTTCCACCTGTCCCTTCCTTTCCACACACTCCTGCAAAATGGTTCTCACTCTGACAGCGGCTACACATGATGTTTCCGACGATCAGTCAAGACTGTGTGTGTTTCGATGGCTTTTCCTCATCTAGGGAGGTTATTTGAAACCCTACGGTGGAAGGGTCACTCTTTCCGGAACAGAGTCCCTGCCCTTCCTCTTCTCGAGCATTTCCCCTGAAGGGAACCTGCTCTTTCTCATGGCAGTGGCCTTGTGTGAGATCAGATGTTCACAGGTTGTCCGAACATAGTGAGTGGGCTGGGCTCTCCACAGGAGTGGGACCCCATAGTTTTCCAGGAAGGCCGGGATCCCCTTTGGAAGGTTCCAAATCTGTTGGCAAATCCCCATCTTTTAGAACAGTGGGTCTGTCACAGTTTCCTTTGAGCCATGGCGTTATAGGAATCCTGTCCTCAAGAATGCTGGTCCTATTCCTTTAAGGTCATTGTGAATGGCAGCTTCGGATCACCCTACTGGGTTTCTGGTTGTCTGGCTGTGTGTGGAGCCATGGGAAGAATGAACGTGCGGGTGTAGAGAGGTTGGACAAGGGACTAAATGGAGGCAGGGGAATCCCCGGTGAGTTCCCTCCATGGGGGTGGGCGGTGTGACCCTAGCCCCTCCAGCCCGCATCTCTTATGGATTCTCTGCCTCTCCCCCAGTTACCTTGGGGCACAGAACAAAGGAGTGGCCCCTAGAGCCTTCCCCTTCTGGGGAGCCTGAGGCACCACCTCCTGCCAAGTCTTCTGGGTGATGAGGGCCAGGCAGATGGGAGAGGACTACTGGACAGCCAACAGAACTACAAGCATTCAAACTTTGAGTAAGTCCTGACTTCGGCACTTTGAATGATATGACCAAAAAAGAAGAAGAAATAAGTTGCTTTCCTCTTTCTTGCTCTTTGGAGGAAACTGTAGTGTTCCTGTTTTGTTGGCTCAGGAGGTAAATGTGATTTAGGAATGAGCAGTGCCAGCTCCTAGGGTCCAGGGATCCCCTCTCAAGTGGAGGCCGGAGCAGCTTTCAAAGGGACTCTTCCCAGGAAAGCCAGCTTCCTCCCTGGCTCAGGCTTCTCCCTCGTTGCAGCACAGTTCCTTTCTTCTTGAGCAGCGGAAAAGCTCAGCGAGGGCTGTTGGAGTTTCAATGTCAGTGTGAGCTTGCTAACACCCAGAAGTGTGTCGAGTCTGCACTGGGGCCGTGTGCTGCTGTTGCGTGGCTCTGGAGCCCACTGCACCAGCCCTGCCCTCTGCCTGAGGACAGTGTGTCCCTGGGCAACCTTCCTGCCTCAGTGTTCCTTCGCACCCACCTTCCTCCTGTGCTCCCTGGCCTCATGTGCCTTTTTCTTGGGGCTCCTCGGGAATTAGATTTGCTAGTGCAATGCAAGAGAGAGGCTTCAGGCAGGAGGGCTGGGGATGTGGATTCTAGGAAGAGACCAGTTCCCCAGTCTTGGCTGTCTACCAACTGTGATCGTAAAAGTAGGCACACTTTTCCCAAGCAGTGTTTTTCAAGGGCCATGATTGCAAACACAACTGTGCTTAGAAGCTGCAGGTAAGTAATGGATTCACAGCCAGCATGTGTGACAGAGTGGGAGCTGCTTGCTGGATAATTAATACCCTCAGTGGACTGTGAACATTGGAAGGGCCGGATAGGCAGGTGTGATCGTCACACTGCTGAAGGACCTGTAAGGCAAGGACCCTGCTAATCAGAATGGACATCACCTGGGGCTGGAGTCCTTGCTGGGCTGAGAACCCTCAGGGGCTGGACTGTGATTGGTCCCAGGGTATGGAGGTAGACTGGGCTGGCAGCGGGTGTGCCTGGGGTATTTGCTGTTTTCCAAGCAGAAGAGAACCAGTTAGTACTTAATGTCAGCCCTGCAAACACCGATGGAGATGCTGCCTGTATTGCCAGTGCTGCTTTCTTGGTGATCTGGAGCTCGGTTTGGCTTAGGTTTTGGCTTTTTGAGTTGGGTTGCTTCTTGTGTGTGGATGGATGAGCTGGACGGTAGTGCCAGCCAGCACCATCTTGGGAGCCTTCTTTCTTCGAAGCATTAGCCTTCTAGCCTCAGATAAGAGGAGCACAATCCCATGAAGAGAAGTGAGAAGAAGGGGCCCCTGCACAAGGGCCGTGTGACATCACCCCCCACCAGCCTCCCTGGAGCGAGCACCTGATGCCCTACGTTCTAGATACCTTGTGAGGAGTGCAGTTGGGTGGCGATCAGAGCATCTCACTGCGCCCTCACATCATTTACCCTGGGGGAGAGCACAGCCTTTCAGCAGAGCCCAGCCTGCCGGCTCTGCCACGACTGTCTGTGTCACCTCAGGCACGGCGGCTTCTTGGAGTCTTAGTTTCCCCATCTTAAAAGCAGATCTCCTGCCTGTTTCACAGAGTCCCAAAGATGACAGGAGATGATATCTGAAAGCATCTTCAGGATGCTTGGGCCCTGGGAGCGGGTCAGCAAATGGCAGGCATTGCTCTTGTGCCTGGCTTCCTTCGGCGTGGTGTGTGCTGTGCCCATGGTGGCTGATAGAAGAGGCGGGGCTGTGATTTTGGGAAGTATGAGGGCTGGAGGGTGGGGCTGGGTTCCTGCCCATTCTGCCTCTGCGAGGTGTTGGCAGCTCCCATCTCTCTCCCCTACCCATCCAGTCCTTCCATGGCTCCACCTCCGCTGTGCTGGTGTAGTGTGGTTGTGGCTGGGAGTGCGGGACTAACCAGAAATGGCGCTTGAATTTACAGATGCTTCCAATTTTCCTGATTTGGGTCTTGACACAGACTCGTTTACTCTAATTTCAAAGCAAATGGGGAAAAATATGTGAATTCAATTTCTAAAGAACTATAGCCTCATAGAAAATGCAGACTAGGGTTCCAAAGATGAAAATGTGCATCTGGAATATTTTAATGGTGAGACCACTCAGTTGCTTTTGTATCACTGTCATGCCAGGGTAGACACTTCTAGCTGCGGTGTGTGCTCTACCTTATGACAAGGGAAAGGGGCAGAGGGCTGGGAAGTGCAGAGCGGCAGGGTTGACCTCTGCTCCTACCCCAAGGAGCAGTTGGCTCTCAGCATCCAGGCCTGGGCAGTGCAGGGACTTAGCGCACTGACCCCTGAGCGCTTGTCAGTGTTCAGATCTGAAAAGCGGCTGGCTGTAGTTAGGCAGCTCCATCCAAGCTGGAGGAGAGAAGCAGCTGCCCGAGGTGTCCTCCAGGCCTCTGACCTGAGGAGACAAGAGCTTCCCTTGGCCCTGGGTCTGCCCTGTACATGCTGTGGGCTCGCCACCCACTCTTAGCACTTGTGACCGGGGCTGAACATCACTGTGTGCTTTTCCCTTGGCCACTTCCATTCCTCTTGCAGCTGGGTTGACTTCCTCTGGGCCGTTCCTGAGCCCCCCCCAACTCCTACACCTTGGACCCCTGTGCCTGGCACTGGGAGGGAGCGGTACTGGTCCCCACTGTGTCCCTGCAGTGCCCCGGACCTCCTCAGTGCGTCATCACAGAGCATCCGTGGAAGGGGTGTGCATGAACCCATGAGCATGAGGCGTGTTGGGGCGCAGATGTGCGCGGTGGTCGCTCAGACCCAGGAGGTTCCCTTCCCTGTGGGTGGGGTCAGGGCTGCAGTCTGGTCTTCCCAGAACGCCCCGCCTGTGTCATCTCACTGTGCCCCACTGCTCTCTTCATTGTCTCAGACGTGCCCTGGGCTCTGCATCCCCAGCCTGTCTGCTATGGTTTAGATCTACAATGTTTCCCCAAACTCCCAGGCCCTCACAGGTGCGGCTCTTGGAAAGTGATCGGATCACGGGGCGCTGCACTCAGCTGCAGATTCATTGCTAATGAGAGCAGCTGAGCTGCTGTGAGGAGGCGGGCGGTTGGAGGTGGTCCCTGGAAGTGGCCTGGAGGGTGTAGTCCTGTCCCTGCTCCTCCCTTTCCTGGCTGCCATGAGGTGAGCAGCTGTCCTCCACCAGACCCTCTGCTGTCTCCTTGGAGCCAGCCAACCTCGAGCCAAGGCAAACCCCTCCTTTAAGTTGTGCATGTCACATACTATGTCCCGGTGAGGAGAAAGGGACTCAGACACTGTCCTGCTCCAGCCCCCTCTGTTCTGTCGTTGCATGCCTCTCTTCAGGGTCTTGGACCTCACCACAGGAAGCAGCCCGCGACACGGAAGGGACGCAACGTGTGTGAATGCAATAAGTGAAGGAAGAGACAGAGCCTGAGACAAACAGGATCCCCAAGCAAGAATGGGTGAACGATCTCAGGGTCTAGATAAAGGTCTTGTCCTCTCCGAGAAGTAATCTTTCTATTAGAGCAGCCACGCACTGCATCACGGACATCACAGGGCACCTATGGCACACGGGCCACAGCTGGCTGTATGTTATCAGTGAAAGCTCTAAAAGATTCACCATCACTGGTCTTGCCTTTTGAGAACGAGAAATGGGAAGGCGGGCCCCAATTTAATTAGCTAAACTTTGGCTTGCGCCTACGGGTTAACATGCCCTGTAGTTCCTAGTCACCTCCTGTCAGCCTTATCAGCCTTGAAGTTGGCGTAGTTCTCCTATGTCAAATGCTTGCATGGTGTCTGTTTCGAGAAGGTGATGCACAGGCCTCAGCTATCACTATACAGTATTGTCCCTGATACAAGCAGGAATACAAAGACTTATGGAAGAAGCATTGTATAAGGTCATCCATCTGGAGAGCAGTGAAAGTGAGGCCTGAACCCTGGTCATTGGTCCTGTCCCCTCCTGTGTGACTCTGTTTTTGTCTGGAGGTTGCTTTCCACCTTGAACACAATGTCCCGCTGCCATGATGGCCACCTCTTTGGCTCTGTTGGTCCCATGCACATTTCCTTGAGAAGACCAGACAGTCCTCTGGGCCTCGATGCAGGCTAACACGACTCTCCCTGGGCCGGCCCACGCTCCATGCCTCCACCAGTGTATCATGGAGATTTCATTTTTCTTCCGAACATGCATGTGACAACTGGTGGAGACTGCTGTTTTCCAGGGGCTCCAGAAGCCCAGGGAGAGATATTTGTGGTGGAACCATTTGGGTCAGCGTTCTCTGCTCTAACAAGTGGACCCACTGATATTCTCAGGGTCAGGAGGCCACTAAGCCTAGATCTGAAGACGCTTGTCCTACTTTTCTAGTTCCTGATTGTAAGCCCGACTCCCATCACCAAGATCTGTAACCCGAAGGCATCGTGTGATCTTTAGTATGAAGGGATGATTTAGACTCCTTTACCTCTTTTACTAGGAGATGACAGAGTTTGCCATTGTCACCCAAACACCACAGCAGTGTCACTTGTTTCTGATATTTGACCAGCGACCTGTGAGCAGGCCGGTCATATTCTATTCAGCATGCTGGTCTATCTGGTGTAGAGCTTTGATCAGTTGTCCTTTATTTACTATTGTGCCCATGAGAAGGCCTTCCCCAAGATATAAGGGGTACAGAGACATAAGCTGTATCCATGGGCCCCAAACACTTACAATCTGGAAGGAACAGTAAGGGTAGAGATGTGTAAAAGTGCAGCAGAAATGAGCAGTGCCACAGTGCAAGTTCAACCCACAGGTCTACTTCTCCGTCTCTCAGGGACCCTGCTGGTTGATGTCCATGAATGAAGTGACATCATTGTCCTTCCCATTTATCATTGGGCCGCTATTTTAGTCTAAAAGTGAAAGACAAGGGAGTTCAGTTTACATCCCGTTCACTCAAGAAGAATTTCTAAAACGTGAAACGTTATGCTCAGTAGTATGTAGATCTTCTGTGCAGTTTGGAAACTGGTGCTGGTAATATTCCGTCTCATTTCTTAAACACTAAGCCCATATTGAGAAGAAAGATTGGTAATCATTAAGGATGATTTTCTCTATAAATACAGAAAGTTCATTTCATAGTCATGTAGATAAAGTGTATCATTAACATGAAGTTTCTGGGTAAGGTGATTCTAGAACTGGTTAATAAGTGATATCTAGTTAATAAGCTAATAAGGGACATCAAAGACCTAGGTTCCTTCCATCTTTTTGCTCTGCCGTCTTCAGAATGTCAGGCTGGCTCCCTTTGTGGCAGCCGGATGGCTTTTCTTTCTCCTGGTGTCTTGAGAAATGTCAGGGTCTAGAGGAAGGAGGGGAGGTCTCTTCCACAAAGAAGAAACCTTTTGATACTCCCCCAACTCCAAGCATCCACCATGTCAAATAGCCAGACTTTGTCATATTGCTGTGCTTAGACTGAATCCCTGGAAATAGAAATGGGGCAACTTTATCCTGAGCCTGAGAACCTACCCTGGGGGAGGAAAGTCAAGATCAGACTCCTATTAAGGAGGAAGAAGGGAAGGAATGGGTGAGGGTGGTTAACCAACATAGCGGCCCAGTGTCCTCTTCCCAGAGACCATTGTTGAGCGCATCCTCCAAAGGTAGATGTAGCAAGAATTAAATGCTGAAGTCCAGCTAAGCTATCACAGGATCCAGTAGGCATGGAAGAGATGAGCTATGTACAGAAGGACTTCTGCAGTGTACAAGATTTCTGCCTCTGGAAGAGTGGGGCGTGGGCAAGACAGGAGAGCAACTGGAGAGAGGTGTTCAGGGCTGTGCTGCCCATGCTCCTGCACCTCTTAGAGAAAAGGGGAGGCTGTACCAGCTCTGAAGAAACTGGCTGTGGAGCCAGTTCCTGGAGATCGCAAAGAAGGGCATGACTGGACCCTGCAGGACAGCACCGACCAGGTGATCGTCCAGCTGTGTTCTGTGTCAGGCATTTCTGCTGCTGAGTGTTTCCAGAGGAAATAGAGCCGCACCGCTGCCTCTATTAGCAGCAGACAAGTGACTGTGCCTGCTTTTTATTTGAAGTCTCCCCTTTCATTGGAGAGGCAGCAGGATGTAGCAAAGAGATATGATCAGTGGGACGTCAGAGACCTGGATTAGATTCCAGTCTCTGCTGGGGAGTGGCTTTGTAGCTGAGGTAAGTCACTTAACCTCACCGCATCTCTTTCCAGTGTGTGCAACTTGTCTTATTGTCATTGAAAGCTTTTTCTTCTCTCTGACATTTGAGACTTGTCAGCCTAGGGTTGCCTTGATGCGAGGGGGTTTTGATGGCTGCAGTAATGAAATGACGGAATGCAGTTCTGATGAGCACCCCCCAGCCCCCATTTGAAGTTCGCCGCTGCTGCAGGCTGCTGCTTATGGATAACAATAGCAATCACTGATCAAATACCTACTGTGTTCAGACACATCCACAGGCAGGGCCTCTGGCAGCCTCGTTCGTCCTTAGACTTCCAGAATATCCTGCGGACCAGCCAAGTGCATCCACATTTCCCTGCAGTGTCATCTTTCTTCTTCAAATAACTGTATTTGAGCAACTCTTCAGAAACTCGTGTGTCGGTGCATTCACAAGAGTGTGGGTTGAAGATGTGAAACCTGGCTTTAAAAAAACTTTTATTTTTTCTAACGATATGTTGACTTCCAATCCTTTTTTCACGTGAGTGCTGTGACACTGTCCCTGGGGCACTCAGGCCACTTATCAAAGAGGAGAAGATGGGTGTCCCCAACAGAGCTGCTTAGAGTTTGGGATGGTGAGGCTCAAACGCTGGTGAGCAGGGGGAGCATTTGGGCATGGAGGAAAACACGAAAGTCCTGGGTCCCGCCTGTAGACCTTTGGACTCAGTGGGCTTTGGATGGGATCTGCCGTTGGCACCCTCGCAGGTCCCCAAGTGGTGCGAGGTAGAGGTCTGTGGCCTTCACCGTGGGATGCCGGCCTCTCAGATGTGCAGAGCTCGGCAGAGCAGCTGGAGAGGCCTTGAATGGCACAGTGGAGCCAAGGCTAACAAGCAGAGGTGGGGCTGATGGCGACTGAAGGGGAGCAGCGCAGCGTCCTCTGAGGAGCTCCCCTGGAAGCCTGGCTATGGGCTGAGGTGTGCAGGAGGCGGGAGGACTGGTGGTGTGGCCGTGGCTGGCCCAGGTCTCCCCTGGCGTTCTGTGGGCAGGACTCCCCCGAGGACACTTAGGAGACCTGTGTGTCCTGCAGCCGACCAAGGCTGGACAGAAGGGGACAGTTACAGACCTAGTGCTGAGGAGTTTCCCACCATGTGTACCCCCATCCTCAGCCATTGCCACCCCGACTCCCCAGCCCCAAGCAGCATCGTGACCCCTCAGGGTGTTTGGCCATCACGTCTGTGAAATGAGAAAACGCACTCCTCCCAGGCGGACAAGATCCTGTGAGGATATGCACAGTGGCACGCGCTCACGCCTTCCGCCTCTGACATACACACACTTAGCATTTCCATGGGCCTGGCTCCCTGTGGGGCTGTGGGCACCCGAAGAGGAGAACCCAGCTACCCAGCACCTGGCACACAGAGAAGGCATCCCAGCTCTACCTGCAGAGAGAGAGAATGAACCTGGCCCATCACCAGGACATGGAGTGGTGGGCCCTACCCTTAACAGCCTCCAGTGTAGCCCAGGGGTCCAGGGCAGACCCTTGGGGTCATAGGAGAGGCAGTGGTAACAGAACTTTGTGCAGACTGCTCTGGGTTGACAGGGAAGGCATCACCTGGAGGGGCCAGGAAGGAGGCTGGGAGGTCACCAAGGGGACAGAGGAGGCTGGGGAGGCCACCAGGCAGGGCCACCAGTGGGAGGTGAGAGATAGCTGGGCAGCAGATCCCAAGGCTTGGCTTTAGCAGCGCAGAGACCAAGAGTCTTTTTCAGGTCCATTCTTCGGCAGATTCTCTGTCACAACAGCAATCTCTGTTTTCTTAGGAGTTGACCAATTGCAAACATGTGAGCAAGACAGAGCATGCCAGCACACCATCTAGCATGTGCCTGACCTCTCCCTTCCTTTCAAGTTGGCCGCAGAAGCAAACGGAGACCTTCTCTGACTGAGCCTTGGGAAGTAGCTAAACTATTACTGGCAAGTGCCTCACTGTAGAAGGGAAAAAATAGATCCCACACATTGACTCTGAAAGCTGGTGACGCCTGGTAACTTCTTTCAAGCAGTTTTGGACCGAACAAGGAACGCACCAGGCTGGTGGGTGGAGCTCTAAATTTACACCTTAATCTCATCATTAAGAGCAGGGAAGATGTTTCATTAGCGTTAGGTGCTATGTAAATATGAAGCACTTTCTGAATAAATATTTTCCTTTCTTTCTCTTCCAAAATTAGGATATGTGGTACGGAAAATAACGCAATTCTTAGACACAGGAGTGCTTTATTCGGAGAGTTTTATTTTAAAATGGCAGTAGAAATTATGTCTGAGTCTGGGATTCAGCCTGAGAGTGGTACAGTAGCTTCTATTTGTGCATGGGAAAGCCAGACTCGGCTGACACTGCATGTGGCAAGTGGCTCCTACTGCTGTTTGCAGATGGTGCTCAGACCAGGTCTCCAGCTCCCTTGGTTTGTTAAATATGGTTGGTCAAAGTCACGGTCCGATGAGGTCAGTCAGCTCTGTCCATGGCTGAGCAGAGCTGTAGGAAGGTCTGATGCGGAAGACACCAGGCCATCACTCCGTGCAGTTTCCTGTGTGTCACTGGATCCGGGGCACAGAGAGGACCACACCCAGGTCCATGTGATGAGATGGGTCAGAAATGGCTGGGAGCCAGCACGCGGGGACCCCAGTGAGTACCACTGTTCTCTGGATCCCTTGCTTTTCTTTCTGTATTATTCATTTTTAAAATAGTGCATGAAAGGAGTTTTTAAAACAAACTTATAGCCTCCCTATCTCAGGAACTTTATTTACTTACTTCTGCATGCCTCCCCACGTACAGTAATCGCAAAGTGTATAGTGATCATAGTGGGTACACAATTGTTGTATTGCTTTCTTAATATATTCCAATCACTTTCTAATACAGTTGTGATTTTCATAATTATACCCATCACAGGCACCAGAGCCCTCACTGCTGCTACGCATTCCCTTCTTGTTGTGCATGTAGGTTGGTTTCTTTCATTTTTTACTTTTACACATGATACCAAGATGAATATCTTTCTACGCTTGGTTTTTCTCTTGGAAACAGTCCCAGGCCCGAAAGGGGAAACTGAGCCCAGGCCCTGTGAAGTCCTGCTTTCTGGCTAGGGAGGTTGAGAGGGAAGCTGGTGACCTGGGCTGGAGGATATAGAGCCCAGTGGGAAAGGAATAAGAATAAATAAAGCCTGATTTCAAGTGAGGCTGAGGCTGCCTGTCAAATCCCACAGGGGCTGTCAGCATGAAGGAGAGGAGATGGTGTTCAAGACAGGGGCTCCCTGCTGACACTCAGGTGCTCGACCCCACAGCCCTCCTGGGAAGTGGAGGCCAGCCCTTGGCTGCCACTTTGCGTGAAGGTCAGGAAGCCCTGCCTCGTGCCTGTGCTCACCAGGAGTTTCCGGGCCGCCGCAGTGCCTTGGCAACTGTGCTCACCCTTGGCTGCCACAGTGGACAGTGGCCGGGTGCAAGGCAGCCTGGTGGGCTCTTTGAGTCGGCAGGGTTGGCCACTCCGAGAGGGACATCCTGAAGCCCTGCAGCTCCTGCTCTCCAGGGAGACTTGGAGAACCCAAAGCCCCAAGGAGGAGGGTCCTGAGGCAGGATGGGTTCGGAAGCTCACCTGCCTGCTCGCTGCTGCACTTGCTCACACCCTCTTTTGCAGAAAGCTAGAAACACCAACTGTGAGTGTTTCCATATAAATGCTGAAGGCCCCTCCAGGGGCTCCGTTTTCTGGCTTTTGGGCTCATGTTCAGTGCTTGAGCCCCAAGTTGTCAGAGTAGCGACATCACCCAGTGCCCCATTCGGCAAAGAAGCAGAGGAAAGCTGGTAGGCTTAGCCCAGTGCCTGTCTTCACAAGTCTTTTCTGCATCTCAGTCCAGAGCAGTGGAGAAACACAGGGCTGGCTTTGGGGACCACTTCTGGAACAGAGGACTCTTGTTTCTCTTGTCCCAGGTCACAGGCTAAACCCTGTAATTCAGCAGACTTTGAGATTCAGCAGCTGCCCTGATGAAGCCCTTCTGACCTTGACGTGGTCTCTAGCAGGGTACAGAGCAGTCACACATTATGCCAGCCCCATGGGGACTTTGCGAGATGCTCCAGACCCTGGTTGTTAACAAGACCTTCTGGAGTAGGCAAGTGCAGATTGTGTGTCTGTGCTCGGAAGCCTCCTTGAATGTCCCATGCCCATGTCCCTGCTCCTGGCCAGGCTGCAGCATAGGCTGGCAGTGGTGTAGCTGTGTCCGCCGCACAGCCAGAAGTGCCCCGCCCAGCTTCCAGGTCCCAGCAGAGAGGCCCGGCGGGAATGGCACCGTGCACCATCCCCACCCCGGCTGCGTGGCTCTTGGTCCCTCTGTGGAGGGCAGAAACCCTTTGCTTTCAGCATCTTTGATGCTGACAATAAGGCAGCAGCCTGAGGGACACTTGGGGAAGCAGAGAGACTCCCCGCTTCCTGATGGCCTGGAGCAGACGAGCCCCTCCTCACCGGAGCACATGGCAGCTTCTCTCTGCTGAGCTGGCACAGGTGCTTCAGGGTCCGTGGTGTGGGATGGTCGGTCAGTTTCCGTGTGGCAGGGAGAGAGAAAACAGGCGAGGGTGTCCCGCCAAGGACTTGTCTGAACCTGACAGCGTGGGAATTTCCTGAGACAGAGGAGCCCCAAGAGAGGAAGCGAGGCAGATGCATTTAATTTCCTGATTAAAATGAATCAAATGGACACATTTTGATGTGATCAAATCATATTTGAAATACACTGGGCCAAATATATTTTTGATGAACTGCTGTGCAGATAATGGAAATCATTTCAATAAAATTCTCATCCACGCTAAGACTTTAATCAAGGGATAACCTGTTTGACATTGGACCACAGATAACTGTTTGATTCTGCTCCTACAGGAATAGATTTATTCCATCTGAGTGATTAATGCATTAGGAATCCGAGGTCATACTAAAGTTAGCCTGTCTTCTGAATTCCTCAGGCATCTTCCGGTGGGAGCACCTGCTTTTCGAGCATGGTTTTAATTCTTTTCACAATAAAAGTAAGAATGATTAACCTTTCTCAAAGTCTGGGCTTCTCTTCAGCACAACTGTGCCATTCTGTGGTGAGTAGCCCTGGAGGGAGGGACAGCTTCCCCTGGTCCCCTAGAAGAGCAGTGTGTTGCTGTTTCATAAAATTAACAGCTTCACCTTTACCCGAAGTGGAGGGATTTGCCCCAGACGGCTGCAGACTTGTTTCTTCATGACTGTTTGCTAGTGCTGCATCCTGCATATCTTGTCCTGTTCTCGTGCCTATCTTATTCCATATCCTCCCTCTCCTCCTGTGTAAAGGGCTGATCATAAGTCCACTCCTTTCCAAAGAAATTGTCCGCCCCAGTGGGCAGACAGTGCCTGGCGAGACTGCGAAGCTGCAAAGAGCAGAGCGTCTTGGGTCATGGTGCTGTCTCTTGGGCTCTTCTTTTTCCTTCCTTGCTACAGGCTTCTGGGCTTGTCTCCTCCCCTGCATTATTTCCTGGCACAGCCAGGACTTCCTGGCTGACAGCTGGACACACGTGGGCTATGTGGATGGCTCTGAAGGCCATCTCGGGGGGTGGCTCCCCAGTTTATCACTGTGATGATGAGCTGGAAAAGGCTGAAAGCAGTGGCCAGAGTTGGCTTTACACCTCCAACATTCTGCTGTTTAGAGAACTAGACATAAAGAAGTTGCCAAAAACGAGTCTAGTCAGATCTGTGGAATTGTGAAAGACCCCTCTTTTGACTTAATGAGCTCTTTTTCTCTCCTTCCTCATCCTCCTGCTGAAGTCTGTCCTTTCTTAGAGTCCAACCCCTGCAACTTAGCATATGGCAGAGCTTGGACAAATTCCACGGGAATGGATCTTTTTGTTGGTTTTGCTCGGAATCTACCTGATTATGAAGACTCAAATGGCTGGAAAAGCTGAGGGTTTTCCAATCGGGCAAAGAACAAAAAGTGTCCAATTTAAATATTCAATTACAGAGGAAAGTGGGCATTTTTTTCTTGCCTTTTGAGATTGGACTTTGCAGACAGGCATTCCACCAACTCATAGAGGACCCTGGTCTCAAACATGCATTCTTGTTTAAGAGTGTCTGGGGCCTTTTGTAATTATTTTACTTTATTTTTTTCATCTTTATTAGTTTTTGTTAATATAATGTTGCCCGGCCTCTATTACAAAATGTCATGCAGTGTTCAAAGCAAACCAGAATTCTCTCCTTTCTTCTTCACTGGCTCCCTGGCTCCCACAAGCCTAGGAATGAGGTGGCAGTGACTAGCAGTGATTGTGGTGCAGACTTCTGCACTCTTCTGTGTGCATGCTTAGTCAAACTTACGTACAGATACGCGGATTTTCTGTTACAGACGGGGTGATCGGCAACAGAGTGTCCTGCAACATGCTTTATTCACTGTGGATTTCTCCAGTCAGACATAGAGATTGGCTCCCTAGTTTAGAAGCTGCACTCATTCTCTTGCATTTTCTACTGTGCACCCATGTGTGGCCATGCGATCCTGTATTGCTGCCCACTTGGGTGTGGCACCTTCTGGGCCTCCGGCTCACGCTCTTCCTTCCACCGTTGCAGACACTCGGGAGGCAAAGCTATGCACACAGGCACCTGCTGCTCCAAAGCCACCTTTCCTCTTGGGGAGGAAGCATTTTCAGCCTGGATCAGGTGGCTGGAACCTGGGCTGTGTCCTTCTGTCCAGCTCCCTGCTCCTGGGGAGGCAGAGTTCAGCGGGCAGATGGAACTTGGAAGAGTCATCAAGTCCATTTCCTGGTCTGGCTCTGCACAGAGCACCCTGGTGCAGTCATAGGCACCCTGGCCTTGTGTTCGGCCACCAGCCAGAGTCTACTGCAACAGGCTGCTCACAGGGACAAGGCATCCAGTCCCTCTCAGAAGGGTGTCCCCTCTGCAATCTCTCAGATCTGAGACTGGAGACCTACGGGACTGTCTCGCTCACTGTTCCTTGCGTGCCAAGATCCTCCACCTGAGCCCTCAAAGCGGAGTGCTCGGTACTTTCTGGGCCTCCAAGGGCAGCAGCCTGCTCCTATCCTGGGACGATCTCTGTGGCATGCTCCAGAGTCCTGTGGCTCACTGGAAGGGCATCAGGATGCCTAAGTCCCAGCAAAGCTGTCGGTTGAAGCTCATGGCACCCCTTCTCAGAGCCTTCCCTTGTTTTGAACCCTAAGGGTGCCCAGCCAAGGTTTCTGGCAGTTGAAAGTGGGAGGCAACAGGCAGAAGGAAAGACCAAGGCTGAGCTTGGATCCCAGCACCAGTGTGCACAGCTGCGTGGCCTCCGACAAGACACTAGCACTCTCATCTGTGCAGTGGCGACAACCATCCCTAGGTTTATGGTGCTAACCAACGTGGATCAGATTGGTAAGGTGTCAGGGTGCATAGCAAGAAATTCAGTAAGTGCCCGTTCTCCTTCCCTCTGGAATCTCTCCCCTACTCTAGCCTCCCAAATGAAAATTTAAACATAGGTCTGTGTTCCCAGCAGGCTCAGAGAGACTCAGTAAATCCTCGAGGAAGGTTCCAAGGGTGGACGCAGAGCAGGCCCTAGAGAGCTTTGGCGGTGGGGCTGCCAGGGCTGATAAGGGTCCTGCTGCCTCCTTCCTGCCCACCAGCCCCTCACTGCCGCTGACCTGCTCAGGGCCACGCAGGGGATGCTTTGGAGGCTGCTCCCACACCGGGCTCTCTCCTGGGTGTCCCCTGGGGTCCCAGTTCTGCGGAGCTTTCGAGGGGTTCCCGCCTCCTGCAGCTGCAGCAGCCTCAGACTGGTGCTGACACAGATTGAAATGGTTGCCATGGGGACCAGAGTCTGTGCCCAAATGCGTCCTGGAGCTGAGAAGTGGATGGGGCTCCTTCCCTGGAAGTGGGGGTTTCTCCTCCACAGCCAGAGCCTCCTTCCTCAGCTGTCCTAGAGCTGCACCTCGGAGGTCGCCTCCTCGTGGAGGCTCCTGATGCGCTGCCTGGCACAAGTAGGGTGTGGGACCCGTCCACCCGGAGCTGCCAACTTCCCTCCATTCCTCCTTGGAAGCATGGTACAGTTGGAGCGGAACCACATCCACTGCCCCTTACCCAGAATGCTGGGCCCCACTAAGGGAGGAGACAAACTGAGACCTCCAGTGTGCAAGTCTACCAAGCCAGGGTGCCAGTTGACCCTTGTGGCCACCACCGGCAGGGCCGTAAATCTCCACCTGGAGGAGTTGGTGCTTGACGAAATGAAGTGACCCAGCCAAGGCCCCAGGAAGAGGAGGCTGCACTGAGGCCAGCTGGACCCCAAAGGCATCGATATCAGTGCTGCATGGGGAGCCCAGCATCTGGGGACAGCTTCCCACTCCAGGAACCAAGCTGTTATTGCTTGTAAAGGACCGGACTTTCTCAGCCCCATGGCATTTGACTCAGGGTTACACTGGGCATGGGACATTCTTCTGTCCGTCCACCCATGGGCACAGAGGTGGGTGTGCCTAGGCCCTGGTTCTGGCTGGATGTCACTGACCCCTTCTTGCCATTCCTGTGTCTTTCCCAGAGCGCCCTCTGCGGGAGGAGGGGCACTGTACTATCAGTGATGCGTAGTGGTGTCCACTTACAGGCCAGAAAGCCAAAACCAGGGAGGTGGTGGGCTAAGGTCATCCAGCAGCACTCACCCTGTCGCTGAAGCTCTTGTCCTGTGGTGTCATTAAAGCTCCACTGATGGTGTGGAGATTAGGTCAGCAATCTGATAGAAGACCCGGGTTAAAGTCACTAAAATTTAAAAAAAAAATTAATTGCAGTAAAAATACACTCAGCAGACTTGACCATATTAAATTGTGTAAATGTCAGTGGCCTTGAATACGTCATGTTGGGCAGCCCTAACCACCATTGCTAGCGCACTGTTGATCCGATTTCCCAACCAGACCGGTAACCCTCAAAGGTGAACTCCGCGCTCCCTTCCCCAGCCTTGGAACCGCCATTGGCTCTTTGTCTCTGTTCTGGGGCCTCACATCCAGAGCCCCACAGCATTTGTCCCTTTGTACCTGGCTTATTCCACTGAGCTTAATGTCTTCAAGTGCATCCATGTTGTAATGTTAGAATTTCCTTCTGTGTGTGTGTGTGTGAGTGTGTGTGTGTGTGTGTGTGTGTGTGTGTGTGTGTTGCTGGAAATTGGACCCAGGGCTTTTGCACTGAGCTGCATCCCCAGTCTTTTTTTAATTTTTTATTTTGAGACGGGGTCTAGCTAAGTTGCCCAGGCTGGGCTGATACTTGCAATCCTCCTGCCTCAGCCTCCCAGAGTGCTGAGACTATGGACGTGTGCCAGCACAACCAGCTCCGTTTTCCTTCCTTTTTAAAGCTGAGCTTGTGCCACTGGATGTATAGACCATGTTTTACCTATTGTCTTAATCGCTTTCATTTCTAGGACACATCTGACACCCACCATGTAAAGGAGGAGAGCTTTATTTTGGCTGAAAGTCAGTTGGCTCCAAGGCAGAAGAGCATGGAGAAAGGGCCATGTTCACATCATGGAGATCAGGAAGCAGAGAGAGAAGGGAGGAGCTGGGGCAGGAGATACATCCTTCTGGGCCACAGCCCGAGGGAGCTGCTTCTCTGGCCAGGCCCCACATCAGTGTATGAATATTTGTTCAGGACGAAGTCACTTTTTGAACTTGAGAATCTGGAAGCGATATCACACTACTCACTGCCCAGGATGGACAATGAGGATCGAGTTATAAACATGCGTGGAAATCCTTTTGGAGTGTCCCGATGGAAGCCAGTGCAATCCTTCCCATCCGCAGCTCTGACTGGAGGGAGGACTTCACCTTCCCCAGAGAGATAATGCACATACTTGGAGCTGCTGGGGACATTTTCCCTAACCCCTGACTCTAGAAAGAACTTTATGCAGAGGAAGAGGAAAGGACAAAAGATTAGTGAAGGAGATGGCAGATTTATGCTCACAGCCCTTGTCTGTGCCAACTCTGTTAGCCAGGGTTCTCCAAAGAAACAACGTATGTGTACACACGCACACACACACTAGCACACACACATGCGTGCACACACCCATGAGGATAGTTCTCATAGACATTGACTTATGTGATTATGGAGGCCAAGAAAGCCTGTGATCTACTGTCCACAGACTGGACTCCCAGGAAAGCCAGTGGTATAATCCAGTCCAAGGGCCCAAGTCCGGGGCACCTACCCATGGCAAGGTCAGAAGGTGAAGGTCCCAGCTCAGAAGGAATCCATCTTTCTCCCACCACCTTTTTTCTTTTAAGGCCCTCAGTGGATTGGGTGGCATCCATGTGCTTCGGGGGCTGGGTCTTCTCATGGTGGAAATGCTAATCTCAGAAACCCTCCCAGTGACACTACCTGGGCACGGCATAGCCCAGTCAGGTGCATGTAAAAAAAATTCCCCATCACTCCCAGTGTCTGTTTACTTCCTCAGCAGGAACAAACAAGATGAACTTGACTCCATTTCTAGCCCAGGCACCCATGGCTCATAGACAGGCCCACCCTTTTCTCCTCTGAGTTCACGCCTTAGCAGGGTTCCTGCACCCACACCTCAGGTAAGATGGCTACCTCTAGGAGTCTCTGCAGGCCCACGGTGGCCTCTGCTCCCCATCTGCACCCTACCAGCACCTCTGCTTCTGGGCACAGTGCCACCAGCCAAGCCCTGTGGCTGTCAGGAGCTTCTGCACCGTGCAGCACCTTGGTGCTTTTTGTTGCCCTGGAGCTGAGACCCCAGAGCGCTGCTCCTTCTCCCTCATCCCGCTGCCCAAGATAGCTGCCCCTGGATGCTCCAGCAGTTAGAGCTTCACTGGGCAGCAGTTTGCTGGCTCCTTGCAGGCAAAGGGTGCTATGTCTGCTTTGCCGTCTCTTGGGTGGACCAGACTCCAAAGCTCCCCAGAACCTCACCCCTTTGTAGCCCGTGCACTCTGCTGTTTCTCTGCCTGTGTCCCCTGTTGGCCTTGGAGGAGTCCTCAGAGCCTGGCATAGCTCTGGTACGTGCATGTCCTGCACTCAGACATTTGTTGATGGGAGGAAGTTCTCCTCAGCTAGACCTGTGACTCAGTGACCACCTCCACTTCCACCTCCGCCCCCGACATCCATGGGAGTGCCCGGTACCCACTGGAGCCCAGGAAACAATCGATTGCTAAGTGAATAAATGAACAAATCATGAGGCCGAAGCTTCCATGAGCTCTGGGTAGGGCCAGGCAGTACTGCGTGTGGGTCTTGCTGCTGCTACATCATCGTCACCACAAACTCCACTGTTCACGCCCGGGCAGACAGTGGACACCGGGCTGCTGGGGCGCCCCAAGATGGCGGAACCCTGTAGTGGGAGCGAGGGTGCCAAGGCAGAGAGAGCAGCTCTTGAGAAGCTTCTGCAGCTGTGTGCCCTTGCTCCTTTCTGACAGGGCAGCCCCATTGCTGTGTCTGTGACCCTCATAGGTGAGACATTTGAGAAGACACCCAGGCTTCCCATTTCCCCAAGAATAACCTAAAGCTGCTGCTTTGAAGAGTCTTAATGTGTTGCTCACTCCGTTGGCAATGGGAAGCCTACAAGTCCCACTCTTCTGTGAATCTGTGTTTTGACATCTTTTTCTAGTCCTCCTCCTAGAGGGGCCACACAGACCTAGATGTTTCCAATGTGTCTACCTTGTGACCTGGTAGCATTCTGGAACCTTCTGCCTGGGCTCCCAGCCCACTGAGCCAGCAGGGGAGCCTCAGGCCACCGGCCTGGTAGTTGTCCATTGGTGGCGTCTGGATTGGACCGGCCACAGTTGCTCATTCTGAAGCTTCATTTCCACGTGGTTCCTCAGTCCGCTGTGGGCCCCGGAATCATGTTTGGCAAAGCTTTCTACTTCTTACTCTATTTTCACAACCTTTGATTGCACTATGGGCAGTGCAGGTATCCGGATCTAGTGGCATCTTTTAATTCTCTATTATTGATGGAAATATTTGGTCTGGAAAGAAAAACTGGCTTTGGGATTGATTTTATCCATTTAATTCATCTTTGGTATTGACCGGTGCATATGTTACGACAGAAGCCCGAATCTGGGCTGTTTTAGATGGACAGGGGATGTTATTATTAGTGCTGGAGTTTGGGCATCGTCCCATGACTGCTGTTGCCTTTTACGACAGCCCTCCATCCCTGGCCCGCCGTCTTTCAGTGAGGGGTCTTTGTGGAGAGGCTCTCAGTCAGCGTATTTGAACCCATCTTCAAATTACTGTGTCCAGGAAATCCACAGCACCAGGATTCTGAGAAGGGTCCAGACGTTAACCACACTAGCTAGTGGACAGCTTCACTTCCCGCGAAAATACAGACCCGACCCTCATTTCAGAATGTGCTAAGTCCACGGCCTGTTGGCGCATTCGAGCAGCTTGGACAGGCGGCCCCTGCGCAAGTCAGACAGCACTGCAGCTATCCAGGCCCCTGACCTTGGCACACTGGTGTTGCCTGGCGCGTGTGGCTGCTCTTCCTCTACCCGCTGTGCAGGGGCAGGTGGGGGCAGGGTAGGGCTGGGCACAGCGTTCCCCTCCTCTCTGCACTAAAACCAGATTCAGGGACTCTTGGTGCCCTCTGGGCAGGATGCACGATCTTGGGCAAGTCCTAAACTCTGTCTGAGCTCCAGATCTGCTTCCCAGGGGGTCCGGCCACTGATCTGGGGCGTCACGAGACCAAGGAGAGGTAAGTGGAGACCGGCAGTATGGGCCGAGAAGGGGACTTCATATCATCCCTGTCAGCAACGGGGGCCGAGGGCTGGCTGGAGACGCAGCGGCACAGAGCTCACTGCCACCGGGAAATGTGTCCTGGGTTCAAACAGTTAACTCTCACACTGGCTTCTGCAGCACATTGTGTTTTAAACAATCGCATGTTTTCTCTATTCCTTTTGACAATGTGTTTCTGTCTTACCCTTCTGCTAGACTTTAAGCTTTTTGGAGGAGGGAACAGATGCTTTTCTGGTGTCATCTTCTTGGCAGAATGCGCGGTTCTGGGGACACCATGCTGGTGAGGGAAGCAGGGCTGGCCTGTGGTGTTAACAGCGAGGACAGGGACAGAGACTGTTTCCCGGGGGAGAGAGGGCAACTGGCCCCCTCACTGTTCCTTCTCTGCCTGACCTTGGACCTTCTATTCATTTATATAAAAAGCACTGTAGGCCAGGTGCCTTCAACAGCAGACATTTATTTCTTCAGTTTTGGAGGCTAGGAGTCTAAAATCCAGGCGTGGGCAGGGCTGTTTCTCCTGAGGCCTCTCCCCTTGGCTGGGGGGTGGCCGCCTTCTCTCTGCATTCTGGCACGGCCTCCTTCTGTGTGTCCCCGCCCTCGTCTCTCTTCATTAGAATATCAGTGGGCTTTGATTAGGCCCAGGTGACCTCATGAAACCTAAATCACCTCTTCATGGCCCGGTCCCCGGGACACTCTGGCGTCCTGGGAGGTAGGGAGTCTGGAGAGACACAGCCCAGAACAGTCCTCATTCTTGTCTTCGTCAAATCTCTTCTGCTCCTCTGGGGCCTCCACTTCCTGGCACAGAATGCACACTTGTGGGCGGCTGGAAGTCCCCTCAGAAAGCTTGGCTCCTCCCTGTGGCATGTGCAATAGCACCCAGCTTTGAAGGGGAGGCACGGGTGTCTGAGCCCATTCCTCAGAGTGAGATGAACTTGGCAAGAAGAGGAGGGGAGTCACCAGCTGTGTCCCCAAATTCCAGCTGTGCCCACGTTGACGACTAGGGAGCTTGCTGGGGTGGCACCCCGAGGACTAGTAGCTGAGTGCTGCACTCACCTCTTGTGTATTCTTTTCCTCTAGATCCACAGCTAGTGGGTTCCATGGGAGGAGGGAGGGGCAGAGATTTGGAAGGCTCCCTCCTTTGTCCTGGGTTTGCGGTTAAGGCAGGAGATATGGGGTTGCGACCTAAGACAGCTTCACCATCCGTACAATGCGACGCTTTCTCTTCCACCACTGCCTAAGAGTGCCACGAGGGCCACGTGGACTGATGAGTGGGAAAGGCACTTGCGACTTGGAAGGCTGTCTGGGTATCTGTGAGGAGCCATCACATGCATGTTTTTGTGCTGTTGTTTGACTTGGTGCAGGTCTGTGCCGGAGGGGTCTGGGACTGAGGTGCTGTCACCTTTGAAGTTGGGACTAGAGCCGAGCTGCTCACTCATTACCTGCTTGTTTCTGTTTTGTTTTGCTTTTTAAGCACTGCCACCACCCCATCGCTCCACTCTGCTTTTTTCTGAGTCTCTCCCTCCACCCGGAAATAGATCTTGAGTTAGGTTGTCTGGGTTCTGTCTGCATATGTGAAATCTAGCAAAAGCATCATCGTAGAGTCATAAAGGAAGAACTTTTTCGATAAAGTGTACTGGGATAAACCCGGCTTCCATCTTTACCCGAATCTCATGGTAGGGATTGACGGGGAGTGGATTCCTAACATCTGTGTTCTACAGAAATGCAAACCTTAGAAGAGCAAATGAGTGGGTAGGTGACAGGAATGGGGAGGGGTCCGCCCGGGGTCTTGCAGAGCCCCACGCTTTTCTGTGGCCCTCCTTTCCCTTTGCCCCCTCTCTCTGCGTTTGTGTTCAGGGTTCCTGTATTCAGCTGCTGGAATCTGCAGTTGTGGAAATATGGAGGGTAGGTGGAGGCCGCATCATTCGTGACTCAACTTCAGAAAATCATTTTTTAGCCAGGTGTGGTAACCCCAGCACTCTGGGAGGCTGAGGCAGGAAGATCACATGTTCAAGCCCAGCGTGGGTATCTTAAGACTTAGTGAGATGAAGTCTTGAGAAACAAAAAGAAAGGAAAAGAAAGGAAGAAAGAAAGAGGATTGGAGATGCAAATCATCTGGGTTCAGTTCCCAGTACTGAAAAAAAAGAAAAGAAAAAGGTCAAACATCATGGGTCACCTTGGCCTGTGTTTTGCTAATCGCTGATCAATGTCAAGGTCTTTCCAGAAGTTTCTGGGGCTGACTGTCCCAAAGCTTGACCTGCTAGTGACTTGCGGTGGGTAGCACCATGTGGCGCCCCCTCTTAGCGATCCACGGTGCAGATTCGTGCATGGGATGGGGCAGGGGCAGGCAGGTGATTCTGCAGTAGACAAACAAGACCCTGAGGCAGCTTTCTCAACAGCACTCACTGGCTCATCCACGCCCTCTGGAGCCCTCTTGGGGGCATCAGTGGGCTGATGCCGTGATTGGAGGCCACCATCTTGGCGCTCACCATGACGGTCCGGAGAGGGGCTTGGGGACCCGATCTGGCACACAGTTCACCCAGCATGAGAGTCCTGAGAGGAGGCAGGGAAGGAGATCCCCATGGGCAGCCCAGGCCTGCAGGCTGCAGGGTCCTGAGTTCTGCCCCAACCTCCAGGCAGAACTCAGAGGGCCTTGCAGGGGAGACACTGAGGGGGAGATGGGCCAGGACCAAGGAGCCCAGACTCCAGAGCTGGGGAGCTCCGAGTGGAGCTTTCTCAGCAGTCCTCCCTCTGTCGGAGGACAGGAAGCTTGTCTTACTGAGGACAGGGCCACCTCGCTCTTTATCACAGCAAGGAGGAAACCTAGGAACCATGGGGAGAAACTTTTTTAACTGAGGAGGAGCCAGCCTTGGTGGCAAAGGTCATGTCATGTGTTTCCGCCCTGTGGATGAAGGAGTCGGGGTCCTGTGCCATCCTGGGTTAGCCATGATTAAGGATGCCTGGTCTGGGCAGAAATGAGGCATTGGGAGCATAGCCCCGCTGCAAAAGAGCAGTGTGCAGAGGCCACAGAGGGGAGAATGCAGGCAGGAGAGCGGCGAGGACTGATGGAGAAGGTGCTAACTGCCTGGCAGATGCCTCTTCCGAAGGAAGAAATCGATTATTACCAGTGTTACGGGCACCCGAGGATCTGATGCAAATAATTGTGCTCCTTGCTAGCATGTGTGTGTGTGTGTGCATGCGTGTGTGCGTGTGCGTCAGGGGAGCGACGAGAGATGCTGCATGAGCCAGGGGTGGGCTCTTTGCTCGTGGGAGCCCTTGTGGGTGTCGTCGTCAAAGCTGCCCGACAGGTGGGGTGCTGTTCCATGGTCTTTCTTGGGGGACAGGCAGGGGACAGTCTGCACTCAGATGAGAAGCCCAACTGGCCCAGGTCTGCGCAAACATGTAGGCTGAGGGACTCAGCCCCAGTTGCCGTTCAGGGTTCTAGGAAGCAGCGGGTGCTTGCCGAGGCTGCTGGAGAGAGGGAGGAAGGTGTTGTGCAGGCAGGAAAGGGATAGAGCTTAGCAGCCAGCAGGGTGAGGAGGACAAGAACGACGGAGAGAGCGCAAGCAGGGTGGGCACAGCCAGTGTCACCGTCTGGGCCCTGATGGCATCTGGGAAGGGCAGGCCTTTGCTGAAGGAGACACCAAGAGATGTTAGCCTGCCCTGCCCAAGCCAAGGAGGCCCAGGGTGATGGAAGCCACCCCACACACCTCCAGTGCCCCCAGCCTGCCTGTGGTGGAGGATGGCCAAGGCCCCATCGTCTCTGACAGTCTGGAGCTAGAGGGCCCTGAGCAGAGCCAGGAACAGAACCCAGTCTGGTGGCCTCTGAGGGCCACAGAGGACACATGGGCTGGAAGAGACTGTTCATGGGCTACACTTTCCCAGATCGACCCTTGGCCCGCAGGACACAGGAGAAGGATAACTTGATTCTGGACCTCAAGAAGCCTCCAATCCAGCCAGGAGGCAGACGAGCTGGACACAGCCCTCCCGGAGAAGGCCTGACATGTGGCATCAGCTAGTGGAAGGACAACACCAGGACATTTGGGCCCCAGGCTCGGTGGCTTAGTCTACTAGGTGGGTGGTTCTCCTCCCAAGCTTGCTCTCTTTCTGTGTCATTGTCATCTCTGTATCCAGCTGGAAGATGGGGCAAGAGAGAGGAGGAGGGGCCTGTTCACACAGGGCCATTGCTGCTCTTTGGGAATGACCAGATGACCAAAAAGTTCACGGATCTCCCCCACCCAGTTCCCTCTAATGTTAATATGGATACAGCACATCTGTTAGCACTGAGAAAATAGCACTGCTGTGAACTCGACTGTGGCCCTTGTTTGGATTTGGGTGGTTTTTCCAGTCTTTATTCCAGGATTCATGCCCGAGAGGCAGGGCCACCTCTTCCGTGTATTGTGGTGCTGGCACAGACCACACGGGCTTCTCATTCACTCATTTATTCTCTGCATCCACGCAGCCCCTTCCCATGGTGGGGAGCTGAAGAGTGAGCCCAGGAGGAAGAGGAAGCCATCGGCAAACGGTTAGGATCCCTACCCAGTGAGCACGTCCAGGAAGGAAAGGAGCCCTGGCGAGGGCTTGGTCCACACTGACATCAAGAGTGTCACTGTGTCAGATGTAGTGAGTGACTGTGCACATTGGGGATCGTGGGAGGCTAGCATTCAAGGGACCTCGGGGTCCACGAGGTGTGATGCTTGGGATATTAAAGGAGGCTGGATGTTGACTCAGGGTGCCTGGTTCAGGATCACCCAGCTGGGGCACTGCAGTCCCTATGTCTGATATTCGAGGAAACCCACCGAAGGATGCAAGTTCAAGCCAGTGTGTGGGTTTATTCTAGAACCTCTAGGCTCTTGCCTGTGCCCTGCTGGGAGAGCTGGAGTCACCTCCTCCCCAGCCAGGGTGACTCGAGATTCCTGTGTCACCCATCCCATGCAGACAGACGCTCCCCCATGCCTCTGGCCTCTTTGTTGTCTCTGCGGCTGCCTATGCTCACATGGACCTTCTGTTCTGCAAGGTGAGGCAGTGCCACGCAGCCCTGCCCCTGCCTTCGGCCTGCCCTGGGACCGGCACCCTAATGCCACCACCTATGTTTGTGTATCCACCAGTGTCACCAGGGAAGGAGTGGCGACAATTCCCGTGTCCTCGGGATGGAAGGACAGACGTGTGGGCTCCATGGGTGACACTGTCACTCAGCTGTGTCTCTCCAGGGTCCCCCGTTGGTGGTGGGAAGCGTGGAGTCTGGGTTTTAAAGACGTGGATGTATGTCCCGGGGGAACCTCTCTGGCCTCAGTTCCACTTGGGAAATGGACACAGTGATTGTAATACTTTGCTTTTTTATTTTGTTTTGTTTTGAGGACGGGAGGATATGGTACGAGAAAGTAACGCCATGCACTCTTCAGAAGGAAGGTTCCTCCTGGGACTGTTATCCACAGCTGGCAGGGCGGACTGTGGAGGACTGAGCTGGGGCTGAGCAGTGGCCCAGAACAGGAGGGCTGCTGATCACACCTTGGGCAGCATGGACTCTTCTGAAAACCATTGTACAAATGGGGAAACCAAGGCACAGAAAGGGGAGACCACAGTCCCCCAGTTTCGGAGCCGGGAGTAGGTGGACCTGCAGCTGGAGAGGACCTCTTCTGACACTGTGGGTCTGACGTGCAGCAAGTTAGCACGTGAACAGAACAGGCTGGGCATCTGCACGCACACGCATGTCAGTGCCTTGCCGAAGAGGAGCAGGAGGGAGAAGCTCAGGGGACCCAAGGAAGGTGGGGGCTAGGAGCAGTGTTTCTGGAACACGTAGATGCCGAGGCCACCTTGGGTGAACACGATGGGGACAGAAGGTGGCCCAGGATGCTGAGCTGTGGCTGGCACGAGCGGGCAGCGAGCAGCAGACAGTGCTGTTCAGAGACCAGGATGGCTGCTGCCGGCTGAAGGACCCTCCGGGAACTCCCCAGTGGGGAAACACAGCAGAGAGCACCGAAGTCACGGTGGGCACGAGGGGATCTACGCAGTGGCCCTGGGATGCCAGGGACAGCTGTAGGCAAACATGAGAGGTAAGGTGGCACAAGCCTTGGAGAACACGGAGTCCCGTCACCACCTCCTCTCTTGGCCACTTTATAGCTGGAAGAAGGTTTGAGTGAAGAACCCAGGTCATGTTTATCCCTGGCCCACATTCATGTTCATTAGGCACCTACTGTGTGCTTTGTGTGGACTGTATGTGCAGGGGCTCACTCTGTATTCCAGCAGCTGCCGTGTAGTAATATGGCAGGAGCGATAGAAGAGCTCTGGGGTCTGTGGAGGAGGGTGACACTTAGACTGGGATTGGAGAGCAGGATGGAATTCTGGTGAAACATCAAGAAAGAGGAAGCGTGTTAGCTTTTATTTGTGTGTGTGAGACAGGGTCTCAGTATGTAGCAGAGGCTGGCCTTGAACTCACAGTGATCCTCAGCCTCCCGAGTGCTGGTTTAAGGCATGTGCCACTACGCCCCACCTAAGTCAGCTTTCTTATTTCTGGGACCAAATACTGAACACCCACAGCTTAAAGGAGGAGAACTTTAAATCGGTTGGTGATTTCTGGGGATTCGGCCCTTGGCCAGCTAGCTCCATTGCAACAGCAAGGTGGAAAGACATGGTGGAGAACAGCTGCTCAACCCACAGCAGCCAGGAAGCAGAGAGGAGGCAGAAGCCAGAAGCCAGGGACAACAAGACAGCCTTCGAGGCCTCAGCTCCAGCAGCCTGCTTCCTCTGACTAGGTCTCACCTCCAAACACATGAGATGTCAAGGGAGCATGTTAGACCTAAACCATAGCAGCAAGTCATTCTTAAGTCAGAAAGGGATGAAGATGCTCTCAAAAGCTATTAATGTACCGTGGCTGAGATTTCTCGGGATAATACAACATTTAAGTAAAAATGTGAATGGAGTGAAAGAAAACAAAAGTCAGCTGTGGTCGGTAGGGCCCATGGATTGTATGTGGCAGTCATGGTACCCCAGTACCTAATGCCTTAGAGGATGGAAGTTTGTCTGTGGCTGAGGGAGAGACCTGGTAATGTGACAAACCACTGGACAGGGAAAATGGCTGTAGATCTGGAGGGTTGCATGATTGAGCCCTTAGGAAGTTCTTTCTATTGAAATTGACAGGAATCCAGGGGACAACTTCCTCTCCTTCCTGGGTCGAAAAGTCATCTGTGGTTGTACTGGGAAGAATGCAGCACCCTCATCTTCTTGTGCTTCCCCCTTTGCTGTGGATGCTGGGTGGCTTAGAGATGAGTCCTGCACCATGGTGTTCATTCTCTTGAGTGTAGCCTTTTAAAATAAAGGTGTAATTATTCCTCCTCGCACGCACAATTTCCCATCTAGTGTGTCCCTTGTCTTTATTTATATGATAATGATTTCTTTACTTTGTGCTGTGTCATATCCTTTTAGCAAAGAGGCAGGATGTAAAGAAGTCTTTTTAAAGTATTACAAAGAGTTTATTACAAGAGTAGCAAGGAATATAGTCTTGTACATTATTGCCTTCTAATATTAACCACTGAGATCTTTGTTGCTCTGTTTTCCTGCTGCTTTGTCTTTGATTCTAGCGCCTTGAAGTTCAGGGCTCAGTTTTATGCTCAGTGACAATGAATATCCTTAGCCTATGATGCATAGATCCATGAATCTTGTCAGTTCCTTAATTGGTTCATATTCTTTCATGTTATAAGTTATTTTATTATTTAGGAGCCTTTCATTGTGAGCTATCACATTTCTTCTTAGAAGAGGAAGAATTATAAATACCTGGAGGACAAAAGGAATGTAACAATATAGCATGCAAATAGAAATTAATCTATATTTGTTAAGATGGCAGAAAATGGAATATCTAAAGAGGCAAAAGACCAGAACAAGCCAGTAACTCTTTTAGTAATGTGGTCTTTCTCTCTTTGTTTTGGTACCAGGGATTAAACTCGGGTCCTTGAGCTTGCAAGGCAGGCCACCGAACCACTGAGCTAAATCCCCGGCCCAGTAATGTGGTCTTGACTAAATATGTTCTCTATTACCTGTGAATTACTGAGCTTCTTTTCCTGAAAGATATCTGGGGTAGACCTTGTCCCCTTAGCAAGCGAGATACCAGGGCAAGTGTGATCTGGGGCTAACAAGCCATCCCTGCAGGAAGCTCACCCGCAGAAGTGAGAATACCCGCCAATCACTTTTTTAGTTTGCCATCTGCATGGCTTGACGTAACTAAGGCTGAGATGGGCAGGGATGGAGAGGGAGGCCTGAGCTCTCTCCTAGCTGAGAGATTAATGTAGAGAGAGTGTGCCTCAGAGACTCAGCAGCTGTGGTCGGAGCTCTGGGAAGAGGGGAGATGCGTGCAGGATGAAGGAAACCATTTATTGGAAGAGCAAAGGAAAGCAGGGCAGAGTGGCGAGCGTGCTGGAGGACTCGAAAGAGCCATGCAGGGAAGTGATGCGTGAAAGAGAGAGCCCAGAATGCAGTTTAAATGGAAGGGTTGATAGATGGTGCTATCAAAGAGAACCGGAGGTCTCAGAAAATAGAGGGGTGCAGGAGGACACTCGGTAAGCTTTCCTCACACCCAGCAGCAAGTTCAGAAGATCAAGGGAAATGAGTAGCTCAGGGACAAAGTTCAAAGAGAAGGAGATGCGTTCACTTGCTCTCTAATTGGAAAAGGCCTGGGGCCACCGGTTAAATCCAGATGCCTGGCAGAGCAGGCACAGAGAGGGGAGTGGATCAGCTGTGATTTCAGTGTCTGCAGCCAGGTACAAGCGGCAGGTGGGACTGAGAGTGGTGGAAGTGAAGGGAGAGTTTCCGAGTGCTTCCCCAGCTGGCCAGGGGTTCCAGGAACTCCCGGACCCCTTGCTTCAGAAGATGTTTCTGGTACCAGAGGCCTCCCTATGGATGCACTGTGACCCTTACCTGTACCCGCCTCTCCCAGCCTGGCCCGCTGTGCACCAGGCTCAGAGTTCGTGCCTGTGTTCGCCTAATGCTGGAGGCTGTCATCAGCGAATGCCACCATCTGTGAAGCTTAGTAAGACTTAAACTTATTTCTTGCTCGCACAAGAGTGCCGTAGGTATGATTGGTGGGTGAGCTTTCATGTGGGGATTTGAGAAAGCAAGGATTCCATCCCTCATTTTCTGGGCTCTGGCGTTGACTTCTAGCCAATGCATGGGAAGGGCCGTGGAGAGTTACCTGAGGGAGCATTTTAGGCCCCAGCCTACAATTGGAAGTGACTGGATGGATGCACACTTCTGCTTGTACCTCCAGGGTAGAACTTTCTCGTGGGCATCTTGACCGCTAAGGAGGCTGGGAAATGTGCTGTACTGTGTTCCCGGGTGGAAGCAGGGGCAATTTTGAAGTAGTGGTTTCTATCACAGTATTTAAAACGCATTATTCCATAAGACAATGAAAACCCAAACTTCTAAAGTATAGCACATTCGAAGGCAGTTATGTTTATGATGTGGAATTCTTTGCTATTTTAAAGGATTCAGAAAACTTATTTTGCTAGAAGCTCTCCACCATAGTGCTTTTAATCAGCCAATCCCATTTTGTTTGGATCCCGTGCTATAGTGGAATGGAGAGGAGAGACAGGGCAGATGAAATGTGTGGCTCCTGACCTCATGGAGCTGGAGGCATTGGCCTGGACACACATGGAGAAGGTCTTCCTATGAGGTGATGAAAGAATGTATAACCAGGGCATCAACCTAAGAGGAGATCTGCTTCCATTTATACAAATTCAGTTGAGAGATCACAGCTGCCCCCAGTTCTTCTGAGAAGCCTGCATCCCCTCCCCGCCAATGGCCTCAGCCCCACAGCCATCCCGGGTATGTGGACTGTGTTGCCTTCTGTGGCCCAGCTGCCCAGTGCCTAGGCAGTTGCTGTCTGCTGTCATGTCTGGTTTCTCTCGTCGTCCTGGTTTTCCCGGCCTGTCTGTTCCATGAAATTCTGTTTTCAGAGCACTTTGCCCTGGATGTATTAGCTGCTGTTGTCCTGGTTTCACCCCAGCCTGATTCCTGGAGCTAAGAGCATCAGCAGCTCTTCCCAGTGTGTCCCGGCCTGACCCGCACACTTGGACACACTTAAAGGGCCTCCGTGCTGGCCAGCAGCTTCCCTGCCTCCTCTCTCCATCTGCCCAGCCTTCCTCCTCCTTCCCCACTCCTGAGTCAAGTAGGTTCAGTGGTTTTGTCCTGCCTGGGACCTTGCTCCAGAAGAGGGGATGGGATTTTAACCCGGTGCCGATGCCATGCTCCTCAGCACCCTGGACAGAGCCCTCCGCTCACGCACTTCTCGTGCTGGTGTCTCCAGGCTGGAATCGAGTCCTCTAGGGCAGGAGTGTCTTTCAGGATGTGTTGTCAGGTGGTGACTTCTAGTCAAAGTGTCTGTTCCCACTTTCTGCTTTCACATTTTTAAAACGGCACTACAGAGTGGACTCTTATTCTACCCCATTCACAGTGCTGTGGGGCCGGATTTCACACGGAGTGACAGTCTGGCTCTTTTAGCCTGGACCAGGAGACAAGCATCTCCAGCTGGTGTTTGAGCAGAAATTGCAGTCCGCACACAGGTTTGGACCTGGCTCTTGGACAAGTTGTTTCTCCTTTCTGGGCCATTATCTACAGAACAGTAATATTTACCAGTCAACGTTATCAGCATTGGTATTGGAAGAGATATTTCCCTGTGTGTTCATTGGAATTATCTCTCATTGTATCTGCTCACCTCCATCACTTACTCCCTTCTTCATCCTTGTGTTAGTGTGCAACAAACAGTTATCAAAAGAACTGCCAGAAAAAAACCCAAGCTTAGCCCTCACACGCAGGAGGTGGGCAGTGCTGGCACCAGCAGTGGCTCCCATGCCCCCCCCAGGACACGGGCCCCTGGGCACAAAGTGTGACTTCTTGCTGTTAGCTCTTTGCAACTTTCCCATGCTTTGTGTACGTGAAAATGCCAAACAGACCAACCTGCAGGTAGAAATAAGCCCCCCTCAGAGAATCCACTGCCCTCTGTGGGTGTCCCAGGAGCACCCTGAGTTGGCAGCTTGTTGGTACCATCGAGTCACTGCAGAGTGGCAGAGGAGGCATCACCTGGGAAAGGCTTCTCTGGTGGGAGGCAGGGCTGTGGCCCTTGCTGCCCTTGGCTGTCTGCAAAGCTTTGCTCTCAGTGGTGCCTGCAGAGTCCTGTACAGTGTGTCACCTTGTACCTGCAGGCAGGAGCCAATCACTCCTGAGCCTGGAACTTGGGGTTCTTCTCTGTATCTCCACCTACCCCTCCCCAAGTTGTGACCTCACCCTGGCCAGGAGGCTGAAGGAAGGAGTGTCAGGAGAAATCGCAACCTCAGGAATGCACTTACATCAGGATGTGTTTGTTCTTCCTAACCAGATTGCGTTTCCTGGATGAGTTTTAATCCAGACCTAACGCTGGTATCTGGCAGTGTCAGAAAAAGGGAAAGGAGTAACTCAGTGGTGTGGTGGGAAAGGCGCGGAAGTTGACAGGGCTCTGGTCTTTGAACTGAGGGAGGAATGGGACCAGAGAAACATTCTGTACAATGCTTCAGCCCCGTCCTGTCACCCACAGCGGGGCCCACGGCATCTGCTCCGAGGCGCCCCTGTGCGTGTGGCCTCAGTCCTTCTCATGCCCTATCGGGTGGGTGCGGCCACCACCACCATGGTCTGCGTCCATCCAGAGTCACTGCAACACTGAGCTTTCACTGGCTGTTTGAGAGCCAGGGCAGGGTAGAGGGAGCAGTGGCCAGGTGACCAGGTATGGGCGCCCCTCTGTGCCATCCACGCCCCTCCTGTGCCTGGCACCATCACAGGCCCCGGAGTGGACCTGCGTTTGTCTCACTCACAGAGCTCAGTTTATAAACAGGCCCTGGAGCAGGCACCGCAGTCCTGGAAGCAGATGGCTCCGCAGCTGCCTGCTCGGCAGTACCTCCGGGCGCCAAGTGCTCCAGTGACAATGAGATTCGGTACCGAGCCCTCCCCATCAGGGGCCCCTGGGGTGCCCTCGCTGCCTATGTTCTTCCTGTGTTCAGTCATTTATTCAGTGGTGACTTACGGCATACGAGGGACCAGGCTGGGCCCTGCCCAAATAGGTCACCTCGGCTCAGTACTGAACCCCCGCATGAGACAACACAGGGCAGGAACAGGGCTGACACCACCTCCCTCTGGGGAACCGGAGCATGTGTGAGTGTTAGCCAGGGCCTGGTCTCCAGCATCTCTCTGCAGGGACAGGGAGCCTGGTGCACCCAGCCACATGGCCCTGGACCTTGGCTTTGGGAAGCGGGCGGACTGGCACTGCCTGGCTGCTAGGCAAAGGCTCCAGGTGACTTTCCGGGCTCCTGTCATTGGGGGGCAGTTGTGGGAGGGAACCACACAGGACGGGTAAGTGGCTGGTGTGCCCTCCATGGACAGACAGGCCCTGTGTGGGGCCAGCGTGGGTGAACATCGAGGCGGTTCCGGGGGTGCTGAGGGCTGAGAAGGCTTGAAGATGGAGAAGCCTGGATGCTGGGAGCCCGGGTGGGAGAACCCCTGGGGTTCCGTGGTTCCCAGTCTGCACCCTGCCCTGTATATCTGGCTTCAGCTGCTTCTCAGCTTCTGCCCAGGGGAACGGGGCTGCATACTCCCAGATGGCCTCTGCCCCTCCTCTGGGGATGAGCTCGGAAGCAGACATCCAGGCACATAATTTATGGGATGATTTGCTGGCGTTCACATTCTCGGTTGTGTGAAATGAGGACAGTGCCAACACCCGCCTTGCAGAGCTGTCTGAGCATGAGCCATGGTCAGGCATGCACAGAGGAAGACACGGACCCCTGGACAAGGGTCACGTCCGGTTCATTCATTCATTCATTTGACACAAGGGGCTCGAGCCTCGACTGTGTGCCGGGCTCTGTTCATTTTTCTGCAGGGAACAAATCGGACAAAAATCCCTCCCACAGGGAATTCACACTGTAGTAAGGGGAGACCGAGAATATGGAAAGAAATGTTTTAGAAATGAGTCAGAGAGAGACGTGTGTGATAAAGACAATAAAGCAGCAAGTGGAGAGCATGGGGCTCCTGTGCAGTAACAGATGTTGCCCTGTTTCTTGTTCAGTTTGGTGGGAAGGCCGGACACATAAAGTGCAGGCCAGCAGGAAGATGCTCTTGTGACCAGGTTAGGTCTGGGGCCACCAACAGTGACTTTTGAACAATGGTCATGGTTTGAACCTTGCTGTGGGACAGTCAGGTGGCTGTGACGAGGGCCACAGACTTTGGTCCCCCTGCACGGCCACCTGCCTGGAGCCTGGGGAGGTGTGGGGGCAGGAAGTGGACCCAGAAGACTGGCAGCCACACCGGGGACGCCATGGCCAACCTCCCCAGAGACAGAGGCAGTGGGTTCCCAAAAGTGAGCGTGATCTTCGAGTGTGACCAGGCAGGGGTCTCAGCCACCTGTCCTTCCTGCCACGGGAAGCTGCCGCCACACAGCCGGGTGCTTTTGGAGGATAGCTCTCCTATTGGTGTTGCCACTCTGCCACGTGCGTCTGAGCCAGCATCCGGAGGGTGGCGGTGCGTCGAGGACTGTGTGCCTGCTCCCGACACACCTGCCCCTGTGAACGTGGCTCTTCTCAGAAAAGAGTGTGAGTGGCTGGCATTTGAGAGCAGCCGGGGAGCTCTGCAGTTAGCAAAGTGGAGGATGGAAAGGAGGTGGGGAAGGAAGGAACTTGTGAGAAATGTAAATTACAGCAATGTAAATAAAGAGCTTCCCAGTAAATGCATAAATAAAAAGCAGGCGCAATCCCCAGGGACTAGTAATCAGGCTTCACTCGGTGTCTTCCCGGGTTGGAAGAGAATGCGAGGTCTGTCCCCATCTGCCTCCATCAGGAATCGCCCCCAGAGGCGCGCACCCGCAGGCCCGAGCTGGAGTCTCACCAGGGCCCTCTTGTGGGGCTTCCAGCAGGGGGTTGCTGGTGAGGAACCGAAAGGGTGAAGTCTAAGGCGTTTGTGCCTCTGTGGCTGGCGCGGTGTGCGCAGGGGCAGAGGAAGGAGCAAGGTCTTCCTGGCAGTCTGTGCTGCCAGCCATGGGCTCCGTGGTCCCAGGGTCAGCAAGAGGACTTCTCCTGCCCCATGGCTTTTCTTCCTCCCTGTGTAGCGGACTCTGGGGCCACCGGGCTGCTGCTTCAGGGGAGGCCCCTCAGGGTCCTGCACCCTGTGCTCCCTAAGGTCCTCAGTGAATCGGAGAGGCCCCCAGCCATGTGACTGCCCTTCAGGGCCAGGGTGGAGGAAACAGAAGCTGATCGCTGCTGAGCTTGAGAGCTGGTGATGCTCAGGCAGAGCTGCCCCTGCAATGTGGAACTCGGGACAAGGGAGCCAGATCCCCAGCACTGACCTACGTGTGGGTTGGCAGTTGGCTTCCTCCCTGCTGGTGCTGTCGCCTTCCTGGGCCTCTGTCCATGGCCCACACACTCCAATTCTAGCAAGACTCCTACCGGCTTTGCAGTTGAGCTGAGACCCCACCTTCGATGTGCGGTGAGCCTCCTCACCTCTCTCCTGCTGCTCCTAATGAGGAGGGTTCTGTTGAATCCTCCGGGCCCTAATTTCCTCACCGTACCGGTCCCGGCGAATTCAGAGTTGAACCCAGGCTGTCTTCCCTCTGTAAAATCTGGATGTCATGGCCCCTACACCCTCCTGATAGCACCCCTCAGTGAAGCCTTATCAAGCGTCGCGTTTCCTTTAACACTTCCTCCAGGGTGCTGCCCTTTGCGGGCACATCCCTTCTACAGGCCAGAAATAGCACCCTCCCAAGACATTGCTTATATTTGGGTAGTGTACAACCTGAACGCCGGTACATGGATGGATTTCCTATCCCAGGCACACAGCCTGTGAGCTAAGCTTCCCACTTAGGCTTCATGACTCCCGGGTCATCTTTGGAGAGTTCAGGGTGACTCACCCTGGGACCTCTGCCTCTGCTCCTAGTCTCCTAGTCTGCCTGGGAGCAGTGGGAAGCAGCTGTGGCCTGGAGGAGGAGGCTGGGAGGGTTCTGGACCCGCCAGGCCCTCCCAGCAGGCCCTGCACGGGGTGCAGCTCACTCAGCAGCCCCGCCGTGCTCTCCTGCTCTGGAAGCAGCCCTCCGTGGTTAGAGGGAGGTATCCGTGCAGGAACTGATGACAGCAGCCTCTGGCCGCTCAGCGGCTCCGTGGTCCTCTCTGTCCCCCACGGTCTGCTCCCCCCACATTTCTGCGGGCCGCAGCCCTGTGCACCCCGCACCTGAAGGCATCAGGCAGGCAGACTGAGAACAGCGCCCAATTCTCCACTTGGGGGGCGGGTGGGGTTTACTTCTCCCCCAGGCTGTGCATGGGGCTGCATGTTGGAGGGATCAGAAGCGGGAGAGGGGAGCTTGTGGCCCAGGAGATGACTGTAGTTCTGTCCACGGGGCAGAGCAAGTGAGTCTGGTCCTGGTGGGAATCCTCAGGGATAGAAGGCTAGGAGCGGATGTGATCAATGAAAGCTGTTCCCAGAGAGAATGAGCCATTGATGAATTCTAGCCTTGCCTGGTCAGCGTGAGCGCCTCTGTCTCTGGGAGCCAAGTTAAGGAGGGAACAAGAGAAGACGACGACCGGGAAGGGAGAAGAGAGAAGCGGATGGAGGGGAGGAGAGGGCGATGGGTGAGGAGGGAGGCAGGAGGCGGCGCCCCTGGGAGAAGGGAGGCCCCAGGCTGCACCCTCCTGGGAGAAGCCACAGCCTCCGCCCCTGCACACGCCTCGTTTATTGCCTTGCGTGTCTGGGAAGGAGGAAGCGATGCAGTGCCCTCCGAGCTCGCCTTCTTTCTCTTTAGTGTGAGAGGATCCAGGATCGAGCCTCGCCTGTGATGGGGGCGCCCCCGGCTTGGGGGGATGGGGGATAGGGAGCGGGTGTCATGGGCGGGGCTGGGTACCGAAGGGTTCCGTGACCCGGGGACTTGGGCAGCGACTTTGCCAATAGAATGAACCCTGACTCCCAACCTTTTATACCTTGCAGTCCCTGCCCCTTCCTGTTTAAATGGCAGAGGAGAGTGAGGCTGGAAGAGGAAGGGACGTGTCCAAGGTGCTGCACGGCACCTTGGGGGTGGTTCTGAGTGCTGGCTCCCTTGAGGAGAATTCGTGGGCTTAGAAGAAAGCATGGTGCCCTTAGGTGGTGGTGGGGTCCCCGGGGTGCAGGACAGGCTGGACTCCGCCCCTCAGTGGCTCACCGGGGTCTTGGTCAAAGTTGTCTGTCCTCCTGTCCTCCTGGCCACCTTGGGCCCCAGGAGGGAGCCCAGTCCTCCCAGCTGCTCTGCTGCACCGTTCCTTTGCGTGCGGCTTTCGGGGAACACCACGGTGGGGTGGTAAGCAGCACTGTGAGATTGGGGTCTTTTGTCCCCCTCTTCCCAAGTGTGAGGCATCTGGAGGCACTGGGTCTGCTCTGTGCTGTGCTCCTCTGTCTGGTTCCACTCAGGCATCGATTTCTGCACATAAATAGCGAAACTAAAGCACGGCCTTGAGCAGCCCAGAGCCCCTCCGCTGCTCCTGTCTGGGGCAGAGGGAGAGGGCTTTGGGCTCTTTCCCGAAGCAGCGGGAAGCCAGCTGGGTCCCTACAGCCAGGACACCCCCAGTGGGGCCCTCCCGGGGATAAGCAACCCCATGGCCAGCAGCAGGCAGAGTCACTGCTCACCCACAGCCGCTGTGCCAAGGCCGGCCACGCTGGCCAGGTGACCATCTGCCACCACTGTTCTCACTGATAGCTTAGCCCTGTGGTCCCAGAGCACCTGGGCAGCCTCAGCCACTACAGGGAGCATCGCAGGGCTGGCCAGGGACTGGCATCAGCCACCAAGAGGTCTTCATCCTGAGGGGCCCAGATGCAGGAGGCTGGAACCTGCTGGAGAGCCCGGGGAGACCTGGGAGGGGAAGCCCAGCCTCCCTGCCTCCTCACCTCCTGAGAGGCCCTCAGAGTTACTGCCCAGCTCTGGTGTTGCCCCTGCTCATCAGAGTCCTTGGTGCCCTATAGAGTGTGTCCAGGCTCCACCTAGGAACTCAGGTGCCAGGGTCGGTCCCAGGAATCTCTATTCCCGATGCCTGCCTGGGTCCGCACATCCTGTCCTGGCGGTGTCGGTGGCAGCTGCCCTCCCTCCAGGAGCCAACTCAGCCACCTCTGGGGGCTGCACATCGGACCACAGCTTCCATCCAGGCCCGGCCTTGCAGAGGGGTCTGTGGGCCCCAGGCACAGCAAACTCTGTGTGTGGCCTGGGTTGCTCAGTGGATGGTGCAGGGAAGCTCCTGGTGTTCCAGGACCTCTCCTGCTTTTCCTGTGTCCCACAGGGGTGGGCAGGGCACAACCTGGATGTTAGGTCGGCATCAGCTTCCTAGGAGGCCTGGGTGCTCATTTCGGGATGGTTGGCTGTTTTAAAAGACATCTGACAAGGGAAAAAAATGAGAACCGAGACCTGTCATGTAAAGGTACAAGATCCCAATGATGAGTGTAACTGTACTGTATACCTAAAAAGTACCAATAAACTCAATGAGGGAAAGAATAAATAAATATAAGACACCTGACAGAACAGT
>NW_022900930.1:49453641-49472953 GCF_012274545.1 Fukomys damarensis | reverse complement strand
TGTCATATATATATATATATATATATATATATATATATAGAGAGAGAGAGAGAGAGAGAGAGAGAGAGAGAGAGAGAGCAAACAGACATTGATTAGGCCTCCCTGCAGTCCACAGCTGCTGTGGTCTGGATATTGCTTGTCCCCTCTGAAGTTTGAGAGGACTGTGGCAGTGCTGTTAGAAGTTTATGTAAGAGGAGAGGGATGACTACTGCCTTTCTCATGGGACTGGCTTCCCTATCTGAAGAACAGGCTGCTACAGGGTGAGTCCACCCACATTCTGTTTCCTTCTTTTGCACACAGTGCTCCCTCATCCCCAGAACATGATGAATTTAAAGCAGCATGAGTCCTTGCAGGGTACCAAACTCCTGGACTTTCCAGCCTCCTGAACTGCTAGAAAAACCAAACCTTTTTACTTCATAAGTTAGGCAGCCTCCGGTATTCAGTTATAGCATAAGAAAACAGACTGAGACCACTCTTCAGCTGTCTCAGATTGCTAAACATTAGTAGATTGCAATACGGGCTTTGACAAGTCTATTGGTGGGTGAAGAGCAGGACAGAAGCCACAGCCTCCACAAGACCGTAGTTTCCTTCTCATGCTGGGAAAGACCCAAACTTCCTCTCTGCATGACCTGCCCCATAAAGCCTGTGTTTTTCAGAACTGTAGGCAAATAAAGTTGAGAAATAAGGGTCAGATACTACTTGCCAGTGCCATGATACCATTGGCCATGAAGGCATGTCGTTCACCTCATGGTCCATGGAGGTGCGGTGACTTGTGACTTGGTGGCCACTGCTTTGGCTAAGCACAGGGTATGTGTGAGGGATGGGGGCCACATGGTCGACACCCTGGGCTGCAGCAGAGGTGGGGACGTACAGTGTGGCTGGAGGGCAAGGCCTAGTGGTGAGAACACTGAAAATCACTCAGCAAGTTCTGGTTATATGATGTGCATTGTTAGCTGCAGTCCTCACGCTGTGCCTTAGACTGGTCTGGAACTTGCTGTGTAGCCCAGGCTGGCCTTTAACTCCCATCGATCCTTCTGCCTCACCTCCTGAGTGCTGTGTGCCAGGCAATTTCCTTCTTTTTTTTTTTTCAGAGTGAATAATATTGCATTCAATGTTTATCTCTCTGCTTTGTTTGCATGTGCGTCTATCCGAGTTTCCTTATTCATTTTCCCATCGGAGAGCAGTAGGTTGATTCTGTGTCTTGGTTATCGTGAAGAAACCCCCAGCCCCAGCCGGGCAGCATGAATAATTCAGTGCCCGCAGCCAGCAGTTGTGGTGTAGAGAGTGAGTGGGCGGGCTCCTTCCTGACAGCTGATGCCCCTCTGCTCTTGGTAACATCGGGATCCGTCCACGTTGTAGCATGTCAAAGGTTCCTTCCTTTGGATAACTGAGTCATTCTCCGTTTCATGGTTAAACCACATTCTGTTTGTTCCTCCTCTGATGGTTTCCAGTTGCTCCCTCACTCCAGCTGTGGAGCGTAGTGCTGCAGCGTCTCCGAGTCCCTGTCCCCGGTTCTCACAGGCAGATGGGTCACGCAGTCCTCCAGTACGTAATTTTTGATGGCTGCCATGCTGTGCTGTCTTCTGTGGCCGCGTCATCTTTCATTCCAGTCGGCGGTTGCCCCACGCTCCAGTTTCCCCACATTCTTGCCAACACTTATTTTGTCTTTGCTGTTGCCTTTACATCACATCCTTCTCACTATGGCTATTGCTTTTAAACTCACAAGTGGTGAGACATGGTAGACATTCTTTATCTTTTCTCTCTCGGTGGCATCTGCGCAGCTTCATGGGGCTCTGACCTTCATGGAGGCCACAGACATTCGGCAGGTGGGGTATGGATGGTGGGTGATGCTCATCAGACCTGCGTGAGCATCTGCTCGGGTGCTGTCTGCAGGAGGCCGGAAGTGGGCTGGCTCTGTGAAAGGAAGTGCAGGGCTCCTGGCTGCCCTCCTAGAGCCATTCAGCTGGAAATCAGAGCATGGACCCAAAGAGAGTTCCCCAGGGCTGGGATCCGAGAAGGGACCTGGGTTAAATCCTGACCTGAGGTGCAGTAATTTGGAGGTGGGGCCTCTGGGAAGTGACTGGACCGAGAGGGTGGCCCTGAGCATGGGTTCCTGTGCCTTCAGAGCTGTCCCGGATGAGCGCCCACCTGTGGGGGTGGCCCTGTGACAGAGCCCCATGCCCTGGCGGGAAGCCCCACTTCTGGGCATGGGCAGGGGCAAGTGGGCACCATGCCTGTCACCTATTGGTTGGCCCTCCTGCTGGCCTGTCCTTCCTAAGCACTGCCTGGTGTCCTTCCTTACCCCCAGCCTGAGGAGGCGGGAGCCCCAGCCGGGCAGCATGAATAATTCAGTGCCCGCAGCCAGCAGTGGTGCCGTAGAGAGTGAGTGGGCAGCCTCCTTCCTGACAGCTGCTGCCCTTCTGCTCTTGGCCAGTGGCCACGCCTGTGCTCAGCGACACTCCCAGCTCTGCTGCCCAGGCCTGCTTGGCAGGCGGCAGCTGACAGAGGGAGGGCCTGGACAGTTGCTGGCTCAGCCGCGTCCCCTCTGCTGTGATGTTTCCGGGGTCTGCAGGGTGTGCTGTCACAGTGGGGTCACTGCCACCTCTGGGCTTCCCAACCCCTACTACCATGGCCTTCCTCCTGCCTTCCTTGGATGCACGGTCTCTGCCCCAGTCTGCTGGCACCAGTTGTGTGTCCGTCTGGGCCCGTGGATGTCATTTCTGAAGGAACAGAGGCAGCAGAATCCCTCATTGTCCTCTCAGCTGGTGGACGCTCATTTACATGCACACACACACATACACACACACACACACACACTCACATGTGCATGCACACACACAAATGCACACCAAACGAAGGCCAGACCCGGCCGTGGCCATTAGAGGACCCCAGAGGCTGCAGAGCCCTCTGCCTGGGTCCTACTGTCTGGTCACTCTTTGTAGCTGGCCCATCTCTCTGCCTGTCTTTCACTTTGAGATCCCCACTTTTTCTCTGCCTCAGACCTACATGTCAGTGCTACAGGTTAGACCCATGGTGGCATTTTAAGAGCAGACTCCATCTATCCCATGCCCTCTTGGATTGGTGTTGTCCTAAGGCAGCTGAGGGAAGGGCCAGGCTTCCTTCCTTGGCCTCTGTGGCAGCAGTGATGAGCAGGTTATTTCTCCAAGTTCCTGAGTGTCCTAAGTCCCCAAAGTGCACTCTTCCCCTCTCCCCCCGATTTATTAGTGTCACTCTACTGGACAGAGTGCTCCCTGTTCACTGGTTAACCATACTCAGACCATACCCCGTGACTAGGGCGAGTGCTGTGATCTCAGGGATTCCGGCACTGTGCCTCTCTGACCTGAAGTAGCAATTTCCCAACATTTAAAAGGTAAGCACACCTTTTCTGAAACTAAATCCTACCCTAACTCCCACAAAACAACATAGATATAGGTAATGGTCTCAGGTGAAGGACCCCCTGTGTGTTAAAACTCAGAGTATTCGCTTGTTATTAGATTGGAGAATGATAAAGGTGTGCCCATTAACCACACAAAGTTACCGGCTTTGTTCATCGGTCCCAGCCTTCCTTCTTGCCTGGGTGGAACACAGTATTAATGTTCTGGTGAACTCAGATATGTAGTTGTTGTTGAGGGCAAACAGATCCCGAGGCTGGACAGAGGTGTGTGCATGGGGGCACAGGACACGCTGGGCTCCTGCAGGCCGGCATGTTACCTTCAGGTTTCCCTCTGTGCACAGGGTGGCTCTGGACCCGGAGGAGGATTGGGTACCTGCTCTGCATTCCTGGAGGCCCGGTGCAGCCACAGCCATGTTCTAAGAACCCTGGTCTGGAGAACAGGACTGTAGCCTGTGGCTCACGCTGACTCCCTGTTGTCGAAATTATGCCCACAAGCTTGAGCGTAGGGGCTGTTTCATAATGACAATTGACAAGCTGAGTTACATTAACTTAATGAAATTTGCCTCAAACTTCTGGAAACCCCCTAAGAGCCCCCGGTCTTGAGAGCAGTTTTTCTCAGATTTTAGCCTGCTTCGGGGTTAGCGTGCAGTCTCCTAGAGCTTTGTTAAAATGCAGATTCCTGGGCTCCTGCCCCAACAGCTTGTAGTTCAATCGCTTCCAGTTCAACAGCTGGGAAATTTCCAGACCAGCAGGGTCCTCCTTGCTTTAAACACATCCAGCCCTGGACGGGGCCCAGTTCTTCCTTGGCCCACCCTCTCATCTAGGGTCTCATCTACTCCAGGATGGGCTTGAACTCACTGCAGATCCTGGGTCGGCCTCAAACTCGTGCCTCAGCCTCCTGAGTGCCGGGATTACAGGCATGCGGCAGCACACCTGGCTGGAAAGGGACTTCTGCAGGTAGCCTTTCACTTGTGCAGGTCACCTCTGCTCAGATTTCTTATACTGTCTAGACACACGCGCATGCACACGCAGACATGTACTCGTGCACGCAAGTTAGATCAGACCTGCTTCTTTCTCTATGAGTTGCAACATCTCAGGGAAACCACTTACCTCCCTGCCCTCAGTTTCCCCGACCGTAACCCCAGCCAACTCATCTCCCCCAGAGCATGCCGGGCCTGACAGTACCTTGTAAACCACCCTCGCTGTGTGCCACCAGGAGGCTCCCTCACTGTCTATACCTGTGAATCCTTCTTTGTGATTCCCGGGCAGAATGGGCACTTCAGGAAGACCCTCAGACGTGCTGGTTCTGGAACTTGCTCTTGGCCTCCGGCCCCTCCCCAGGCTACCCCGGGGCCACTTCCTCACTTTGTGGAGCTCCCGATCCCTTGTTCTCCACACTGGGTCCTGTTTACCTTGAACACCAGACAAGCCTGCCTGGGGGCAGAGGCAGCCTTCACCGTCTCTCTCCGGGGCCACTCTGCAGTTCGGTCTCCGGCTGCTGCCTGGCCCGCGAGGGGCCCAGCTGCCTGCAAGGCGGAAGATGGCTTTGATGCTGCTGATGCTGGCGGTGATGCCAAAGGTGCAAGCTGGAAGTGGGTGCTACGTCATCGTCGTCACCGCCATCATCGTCGTCAGAGCTGCCACCCCGCACCCGCGCTGCGCACGGGGCTGGCCGTTTGCCATCATCTGTCTTTGAACCCCTGGGTGCCCCTCAGGTAAGTATCATCATTTCCGTTTCACAGATGAGGAAATGGAGGCTTGGTGAGAACCATCACCGGCCCGCGTGCATCAGCTTCTCCTCACTGTGTGACAAAACACCTAACTAACTGGGGTCTCGTGACAGATCCCTTAATCTGTTTCAGGGGCTCGCTCCCCAGTGACTGTGTGCACCCACCGCGCTCCCCTCAGCACCTCCCAGCAGTGCCACCCCAAGTTTCTGGTGCATGAATTCTGGGGAACAAACAACATCCAAACCAGCGTGGGCCCAGGTTGCACTGCTATGACATGCGTATGAAGAAGAAACAGCCTTTGGGAGACCCACTGCAGCCGTACCCCGCTCTCTCAGCCTCGGGTCTCGGGAAGCCATTCATTTTCCCACCGTGTGAGGGAAGGGGCGGGGCGCGCTGTGTAGGTGGAGACGGGATACAGGGCTGGCACAGAGCTGTGATGAGGGGGCTGTGCACAGGCCTGGGGAGCTTTCAGCTGTCCCCTGAGCCTGACAGTCACATGTTGGTACCTTACAGGCCTGAGCTTGGGGACAGGGTCGTCTCTGGCTCCATCCGGTTGAAGGCTGCAGCAGGGATGCCCGTCCTCAGGCACTCCTCGGCCTCCCTGGCTCTCCGCTGCTGAGAGAGGAAAGCCAGCCTCCTGACTCGGTGTAGGATGGTGCTCACAGGATCCCCAGCCCCGGACCTTGTGGGGCCCAAGTCACCTGGAGCTCTGGACCCAACTTCTTCCTGCTCCCAAACAGCCTGTCCACCCTGTGCCCTTCCTTATCCATGCTGCTCTCTCTGCTTCTGAGCCCTGCTTTTTTTCAGTTTGCCCAAACTCTGCTCATCCTTCAAAGCTCCCGCTAAGCTTGTGGCTCTCCCCAGCCATGCACCCGGATCTTCAAGGTCTTCCAGGCCTCCTGTCCCCCACCCATGTACCCTTTTCCACTGAGCCCTCCCTCACCTTGTTCCCTTCAGTTGGCACCCACCACTTCCCAGGTGGGTGCTCTGGAGAGCTGGCATCCTCCACCCCATTTGTCTGATCTGGTTTGGGCCCTGGGCTGCACTCTGGGCAGCTGGCACTTACCCTGTGACTGCTGAATAAACGACAGGCCTCCTAGAATGACAAGGGGCTGCTCCTGGAGTCGAAGCAAGTCCTGGCTCTGCTTTCCCCAACTGGTCAACGAGGCCCCAGTTCCTGCATCTGTAAAATGAGGGGTTGGACTCCAAGGAGTTGTCTGCTCTAGTTTTAGAAGTCCTCGGGGCCTGATTAATGTGTGTGTTCCCAGACCTCTCGGGGTCATGACCTGGAGGTCTGGAATCTGCATAATTCACACATGCCCAGGAGGGCTGCTGGTGGTGGTGGTTCTCATACTGCTCTGTAAGTGACTGGGGTGCAGGTGCTTTGAAGCCTGACCGAGCTGAAAAGGGAGAAGGAGCTAAGCAGTGGCACCTACGGGGGGTGAGGCAGAAGTCATTTCACCATCGCGATCATCACGATGAGCATCTTCGCCCTAATCACCGCCATCACCAGTCCTCACCATCACTACCGGCATCATCTTCTCCATCACCTCTACCACCACCACCATCGTCATCTTCGTCATCATCGTGACCCTCCCTGGTCAGCACCACCACCGTCATCACCGTCACGTTCTTCGTCATTGCCATCACCTCATGATCACCTTCCCCATCACCAGCTCTGCCACCCGCGAAGCCACCACTGCTCCTCAGTGCTCGCTGGGGCCAGGGATTGTGCTGACAGCTCCATGGCCATCGCCGTCTCCAGAGCCCGGTGCGGGGAGTCCCGAGTGGGCGGAAGGTAGGGCCAGGGGAGGCCTGAGCACATCCCGGAGCAGAGCTGGGTGTCAGACTGTGCCTGTGGCTTCCGAAGAGCACACACACGGTGGTGCCCCCAAGACCTGTGCCCTCACGCAGCTTACATCTGGCTTCCTACCAGACCTTAGGTTTGAATCCAGTCCGAGCCAGTGTTTGTTTTCTATATTTGCAAAACAAAAATTTTATTTTTCCTCCTCCCAGGCCTTTCCTGCCCAGTCTAAACTCCTGTGAAAATAGCTTGCGTAGCTGTGCCTCGGGCCAACTAGTGTCTTTGTGCTCAATGCACACACTCTATCTTTCACACTACAAACGGCTTTGCTCAGGAAAAAATATGTTTTCTCTCTGCAAAACTGCCGTTTTTGGGCAACACATAGAAGGCAAGAGACTATTTCACTTTTTTTTTTTTTTTTTTACCCTGGGAAACCCCACCAAGATGTTGTTTTCCTTTGCTTTTTCTGGAGGGGAGATATTTTTTGACAGCTTTCATTGCTAATCTGGCTCTCAGCCCTGTGTCTGGCGCCAACTTGTAAAGGAAGCAAAAGCAAAACTAGATGAGCAAAGGCAAGCTTCTCCTGCAGGGGCTCGGTGCCCCAGAGCTCCGGCATTGTCAGGGACCTCCGTGTGAGCCGCATCTCCCGTCTCCCGCCCCACTAGGGAGTCCCTCTTTGAAGCCCTGGATGGGAGAACACAGACTCAGGGATAGCTACGGCAGAGGAGGGGCTGCCTGCTGGCGTCCCCGTGTGACCCGGTTTCACAAACATCCTTTGAGACTTTTTTATTATGGGCTGCAGACTGGGCCAAGTGCTTTGGGGCTGCAAAAACAAACTGGGGCAGATACAGATTCTGCCCCAGTCCTTTCCAGTCCAGTGCAGGAAGGAGGATTTGCCTAGGGGTCACCACAGCATTGGTAGAAAGTGAGAGGTATTGGTGAGAAAGTGAGCCAGTGCTGCTGTCTTACCCAGGAGTGAGGGGAGGCTGGGAGGAAGTGGCAACTCTTGAGCTGCCCAGTGAGTTTCTTCGCACCCGAGCCAGGCATGAAGCCCCCGGCCCCATCGTCCCCCTGCTGCAGTGGGAGAAGCCCTGTTGGCAGACACCTGGGTTGCCTCTGCATCCCCCCTTCCCTGGGCGCATTTCTGAGACCTCCCGTGCATCTCCTGGAGTGTACTCTGCCTCACCCTCCTGTGGACTTGCTTGCTCAGCGTCCTCCCAGGTAAACAGGAGCCCTCGGACCTAGCATGAAGCCGAGGAGGCACTTCGGAGACCTGGGCAAGGGTACATCTGGGCTTCTGGCCACCGTGGAGCCGGGCTGGAGATTCCAGGGCTCCCAGTCAGTTTCTCTCTCTCATCTCGCTTTCTCTGTCTCTCTGGACATTGGCACTCACAGTACCATCTCCAGATTGGCTGAGAAGGGGTCACATGCTCCGCCTGAGGGGACAGGGGCCAAGGACATGCCTCTGATTGGCTCACCCTGGATCAGGCTCCACCCGTAGTACAGCCGGTGGTGGACAGAGGCGTCTCAGACAAGGCCAGGAATCCCGGGGCAGTTCGAGGCCAGGAGGCTGGCTGTGGGCCAAGAGAAAGGCAGTAGGTATCCACTGCACTAACTCTGCCTTTTATGAGCAGTGTGCCCTTCTCCGAGACTCTGTTTCCCAATCTTTAAACAGTGCTGAGCCTACCTGTGCTGTGACGTTCTTGTAAAGATTTATTCGATGTCAGCGACATGGGTGCTCCGTGACAGAGCTGAGCCCAGCCCTCTGTGCCCCTAGTCGAGGGCCCTCAGCTAAGGGTGTCAGAGTAGAGAGGGCTCACTTCATGATGGCCCTCCCCCCAACCCGGGGCATTGGTGGCAGGCTGGTCAGAAGGGCTGAAGTCCGACTGTGTGCTTGGCAGGAGGCACCCTGCTGTGCCCCACAGGATGCAGGCCTGGAGGAACCTGGTCTGTGATGGCCACAAGAAATTGGCAGAGTCTCTCCCTGCACCAGGAGTATCCTTTGGCTTGTGGGAGCTGCCTCCTGGCTGTCTCCTCACGTGCCCTCCCTGGTTCCCACATTTGTGCCATTGCAAGGTCCACTTCCTAATCTCGTCGGCACCTTATCAGCTCCCAGGGCCCCACCTCCAAGCTCTGCCCCACTAGGACTGGAGGGTTCAGGGGAATGGATCTGGGGAACACAGATATTCAGTCCCTACCAGTGACTAGGAGGGGGCTGCAAGGGCCCCCTAAAATGAAAAGTGTTAATGGGCGTCCAAAGACAAAAGAGGAGGTGGAGGTTTTGTAAGAGCCAGGTTGGGGTAAGATTTGGGGGTCTTCATCCCAGAAGGAATATTGGGACTGTGAGTGGAAGGGGTCCTGGGAAGGAGGGGTGCAGAGAGCATGGCGGAGAGACAGGCAGGATTCTTGGGGACAACTGGTGTGAGGGGGAAGAGCCCTGCCCTCCTGTGGGCTGAGCGGGCCCCCAAGCTAGGTCAGCAACCCTGGAGTCCTGCAGACTCAGTCCTGGGGGTGACGTCCAGGTGAGCGAGTGAGGTACCCTCTTGGCCCCTAAGGTGCTCACAGCTGTGGAAAATGGAAAGCTAGGTCCCAGGGACCAGAGGGTTCAAATCCCACCTCTGCTGTCCATGAGGAGTGTAGCCTTGGACGAGTCACTGACTTTCTGGCCTCCACACGTGGGTGTGGGGTAGCGCTGAGGCCCAGGGCTGCTGTGAGGAGGCATGGGGTGGCACAAGGCCTTGGCAGCACAGAGCCTTGTGCGTATTCTGGGTGCTGAATGCTACCTCGGGGAGCCCCATGAGGTCAGACGGTGAGGGTCCGGGCACAAATGTGGAACCCTAAAACAGAGTAACATGGTAACGAGCTCATGGAAAGTAGTGTGTTTTCTCCTCTGTTGCTGGTGGAGACACAAAACAGTATGGTCAATTTGAAAGACTGCTTGGTGGTTTGTTATAAAACTAAACATGCACTCATCATACAATTGAAAACTGTGCTACGGGATATTCACTCACAGATGCTGAAAATGAATGCACACTCAAAAACCTGCATGTTTATGGCAGCTTTATTTATAATTGCCAAAACAACCAAGATGTCTTTCATTAGATTACAGTAAATGACACATTGCTGTTAACACCCTGAGAGTCTTCCCCCTCACCCTGAGCACACCGTCCCACCTCTCGCCACTTTCTGAAGCAGCTCTGCAAGTCCTCTTTCGTGAGTGTCTGTAGTTGTGTTGACTGCCTCAGTTCCCTGAAGGGATTCAAAATGTACAAAATGTTACGGTCATTTTGGCTTTGGGGAAGAGCCAGAAATCGCATGATTCCAGCCCTGGTGAATAAGGCGGATGAGGACACATTGTGATGTTCTAACTTGGCAGAGATTGCTATAAATGTTTTGAATCGATTCAGGACATCAAGGCAGCCACAAAAAGACATGAAAGAGGATTTCCAGCACTGCTTCTGGAAGTGACAAGGACGATGGGATAAGGGAAGCACGGGGAAATATCTAGAGGGGGCTCAATGGCAATGTGTCCTTTACTGTAATAATTTTTAAAACCTTTCGTTTAAACATCCCCTGTAATTTTTTTATCACACCCAGTATTTGTGGGACATCTGACAGGGTGACTTCCCCGCTCACTCAGCACGATACTTACCGTCCTTCTGTTCCCACCGCACCGTGTGAGGGTGGTGTGAGCTTCCTGTTACAGGGAGGGAGCAGTTTGGTCATCTTGGCTGTCTCGGCCTTCAGTTTGTGGCAAGACCTGGAGCCATTAACCCCTGACAGTCCTTGACAAAAATGAGTTACTGCAGCGTTCCGGGAGTTACTTGGAACAACTCACGCCTTCTCTGCCTCTCAGTTAACTCACCTCTAAAATGGAAGGGGCCAACGCCTACTTTGTAAAAGTAATGGTGACAGGGACATGAATGCTCTTGGTCTGTCCTGGCCAACACCAGTGGAATGTGGACCTTAAATATGAATTAAATTTCGTAGGTGCAATACTTAACCAGGCAAAAAGTAGATGAAATTGATTCTAATAACATGGCTTATATCCTATTTAACTCCATATATAGAAATGTTATCATTTAAACCTGCGATCAATATGAAATTTATTCATGAGCTCTTTTAATGTCTTGTACTCATTTTTAATATCTGGTGTATGTTAATGTAGCACAGCTCGGTTTGGACCATTTCGCTGCTCAGCGGCCACCAGTGGTGGCCACAGTGGACAGGACAGCGTACGTAAATGTGGGCAGTTTCTCCTCCTCCCTCAGCAAGTGGGGGTAACAGAGCCCCACTGATTACTCACTCGGCACACACTGTATCTGTATGCATTAGTATTATTAGATCAGTGGCTGTATTTCGTGCACCATGATGTATATTCATAAATTCTAACTCAGGAATTCACAAACCTGCCATCGCAGACCTGTGCCAACACAGGAATCTGTCTTTTGCTCCCGAAGCAGTTTTTGTTCTTCTCTTTGGGTGTGGTCGCCAAGCCCATTAGGTGTGGGAATCTCTGTCCCACTCACTGAACGCCTCCTGGAGGGAAGGATGTGAACCAGCATCTTCTCTCCCCTCCACTCTTCCATACCTGGAGGATCCGGCTCTCAACTGGCCCTAGCCAGTCTTCAATAGGTACTTTTTAAATAGAGTCCATCAACCAATCGACTGCTTTTAGACAGGAAATGTGCGACAAAGAGCAGGCTCTGAAGTTAGATTATGTAAAAATGTGTTGAAAGGCAGCGGGGACATCAAAGGTAACCAGCGAATTGAAGCCTTTATTCGTGTAGACACAGCAGCGGTGAATACAGGGTCCTGCTGATGGGCAGATGGGTGTGTTTGGGAGCCAGGCAGGAGTGGAAGTGTCTAGAAGTCTGGCATGGGCTTTTGAACTTGTCATGAGATAAACCTGTTCATCCCTGGATGTCACTGAAGTCAGCACAAAGGTATCCATCCTTCCCTGGCTCCCTTCAGGCCCCTTTTCCAGAAGGGCACTGGCTTCTGACCAGCCTAGTGATGACCATGGGACAGGCCGGCCTCACTGGCTACTCCAACCCAGGCCATGGCTGGACCTCTGGGCAAGGGGCAGTCTCATCCTTGGGGATCCCAGGCCCTCCGCACTCACCCTTTGCAGCCATCTGCCCACCTGCACTGTGTTTAAGAGGGGCCAACAGTAGCTAGGCACAGTGGCGCATGCCTGTAAGCCCAGCTTTTCAGGAGGCTGAAGCGGTGGGGTGTTGCATACTCAGTGCTAGCCTGTGCAACTTAGTGAAAGTCTGTCTCAAAATTAAAAAAAATAAAGGCTGGTAGCAGAGCTCAGTGCCTCCTGGGTTCAATTCCCAGTACTGCCCAAGAAAAGTGGGGGCAGTCAGCACCATCAGAACTGGAGTCTGTGTCACTTGGCCTGTGCCTCTGGCTCCCTTAGGCCTCCATGGGGGGGTCTCTCAGCAGTGGGGAGAACAGGAGGGAGGGGACCTCAGAGAGTCCAGGTGGCTCATGGGCAGAGGTGTGCCAGCACTTGCACAAGGGTGGAGAGATGTCCTTGCGTGCCCAAGGTGTGGGGCAGTGGATAAGGGTCGTCAGAGGCTTGGGAGGGGGCAGTGTGGCATTTATGAATAAGGACATGACAGCAGGTGGCTGCCACTTGTGTGTACTGCACTCACCTGGGTGTTCTCACAGCCCCACCTCCCATGCAGAAACAGACCCTAGTAACTTGTCCCAGGGCACTCAGCTGGGCAGGGCAGGGGTTAGGGTGGGAGTAGGGAGCGAGAGGTAACCGCCCACATCGTGAAGTGAGAAAAGGAGGAAGCGTTTGATGGAGAATCAGGCACACACAACACACACACACACACACACACACACACACACACTCCCTCCTCATAGGCATGTTGTCTGCAACAAGGCCAAAATTCGGTGTAAACATTTCATTTAAAATGATGAGTGTGGGTGGAGGGTCCCCGAAGCACTTCTAGGGAGCAAAGGACGTTGTGCTTTCCACTCTCGGCCCCTGGGACAGGTCGGACATCTGGGTGGAGGACTGGGTGTGTGCGGAGGACAGACTCGTGAGGACGCTCCTCGGTTCCCTCACAGCCTGGATCTCCTCTCCCCTTCCCTCCTGAGAATGTCCCGCCTCTGGAGTCTGTGGGAACCCATCAGCCTGCCGGGGAGAGACAGTGTGCCTGGGGCGGGAGGGACACTCCCCCGTGAGGGGACAGAGTGCAGCGGCCGGAGCCACCTCAGCAAGCGGCCAGCTACCCTGGGAGGAAGGGGCCTGTTTGGGGAGAGGTCCGCCCTCAGCCCCGTGTGGGGAAGGCCAGGGGATGCTTCTGCGGCCTCCTGCCCCCTCATCCCAAGAGACCATGGCAGCTTTTAGCGGAGAAGGTGTCTCTCTGGGAAGGAACCCCTACCCTCAGGGGATTCCCTGTCCCCTGCCTGCCCCCGAGGACCCACTCTTCCCTCTGTAGCATCCCTCAGATGGTGGCCCACGCCCTGGGGCTGTGGCCCTCACCGCCACCTCTGGGCACAGCCTGAGAGCAGCACCAGGCTGGGGCTTGGGGCGGTGGGGAAAGGAGCCCTAGCCGCCATCCTTCCGCCCCTGCAGCCCTCGGCGTTGAGAGGGTTCCTGTCCCGGAATCTGTTCAGCACATCAGAGGCCAAGGCTGAGCTGCTGGTCTGGAGTCTGAGCAAACTGGAGCTGAAATCGCCTCCACGGGGCCGACCTCCTGGCAGCCGGACCCTGAACGATGGCCGGGGCGGAGGCCTTCGCTGTGCTGTGGGCGCTCAACTCCCACCCAGGAACTGAGGAGCCAGAGCGCCATGGATTGAGCACTAGCAAGGGCAGAGAAAGTGGAAGTGGCCGCTTCATCGTAGGCTGCCTGGTGCAGCTGGAGAAGCCTCGGCTTTAGCAAGAACATGTTCCGCTTCTGGGAGCTTTGGCTTCCTCTGGCCCTAAGGATGGCAATGGCAGCACAGATAGCACTGCCAAGCTTTCAGCTCCCCCTGTCCACTCTGTCCACTGCTGACTACTCAGTGGGCGGCAGGGTTGCTTGGCCGCTGTTTTCCAGCAAGAGTTTTGGTTCACTTCAGGCAAAGCAGGCATATCTGGATCCACACTTGGGTCACTGTTCCTCGCGGTGATGGGCGAGGTCACCTGGTGGACAGCAGGCCTGCTCACTACTGCGGCCATGCCCCTTTCTTCTCCGCCTTTGCTGTGTTTCCGGCCCTGCTGCGTCACATGTCACATTCACATGGGCGAGAGGGGCCTTTCAGTGAGGCAGCACTGGGACACTCAGAAGATCTGGGGGACCTATGTGACTTTGGGGTCCTGGCCCGGCTTCCTCCCAGTCTCTTTGAGCTGTGTTTTCTACTTGAAAAGACAGAAGGCGAGAAACCACTATGAATTGTGCCGGCCTCAGAAGAGAAGAGTGACTATCAATTTATGTTTGCAATATGAATGGAAACCATTACTTAAACAAGGCAGAACCTCTGCCCACGGGCTTACGCTAAGAGCATCCTTAACCTGATGGAGGCTAATGGAAGGCAGCAGCATCCGGAAGCTCTCAGCAGCCCAGCTCTCGAGTTGTTCCCGAGTTCCATGCCCAGCACCATAGGAATTTAGCGTCTTACCTACCACATGGCAGCAAGAGAGAAGCTTCTTTATAACTCCCCCATGTGACACAGATGGTCTTTTTTTAAGACAGTGCATTAAACTCACTATGTAGCCCAGGCTGGTCTTGAACTCATGGAGATCCTCCTGCCTCGGGCTCGGGAGTGTTGGGATTGCAGGCGTGCGCCACCACACCTGGTTTCCAGTGCCTCTGTGCACTGTCTTCTCTGGCATCTTAGGACATACAGCCTCTGATCTGAGAGGTGGAGCAAGGTCCAAGCAGGCAGATGAATTCAGGGCGACTAAGGCGGGGGCTATAGGGCCTGCCTTTGTCCATTAGGCTCTGGAAGTCCCTCTCTAGAAAGTTAGCTGGAACCCCGGCCTCCAGGGTCAGCTTGTGTCATCGTGAGAGCTCACCTGACGTGACACATACTGTGTGGTAGGCTCTGCTTCAGAGGTGGTGGCAGTACGAAGGTGGCCTCAGAGGACAGTCCAGAATGCCAGTCAAAGGCACAACAGGGACTCAAAGGACCAAAGGACAGGGACATCTCTAGGGGCCACGCCCTCCTTTACTGGGAGTCAGGGCTGCCTGCTGCTCGCATGGCCCCTCCCAGGCTGTGAGCTGTGGCCCTTGTGCTCCTCACAGAACCTCTGGAGCACAGTAGCTCTGTCACTGTTTCATGGTGAGGTGACAAGTGGCTTGGCTCAGGGCTGGGCCCATCATTGGGTCTCCCTTCTTGCTGGTCCGGTGAGTTCCAGGGTAACTAGTTTGTGTTTGCAGGACCCACAGATGGCAGGGGATCGGGCATGCTGCCTATGCTGGTGCCAGCTTGCTGAATTTAAGTCAGTGAACTCAGCCAACCCCTGACTGCACTGAGAGCCCAAGCTCAACACCTCCTGAGATCTTTATTGATATCCCTGATTCGAGAGCTCACCCTGTGAGTCCCCATATTCCAACGTGCCAGAGCAGATGCGGCCCTTCCTGGTCAGGAAAGGGGACTGTGGCTCAGTGAGGCCCGTGTCTGTCACCTGCCGTATCTGCTGTGATCCTCTGGCCCTGCCTGGACCCTGTGTCCTGCCCTGCTGGCGGGGAAGAGGGCCATTTTTCCTGCTTGCCATTGATTTCTCAGTGGCTACTCCTCACTATTCACACCCTCCACCTCTGCCATGCTTGGGCCCAGCTGGGAAGTGAGCGCCATGACCTCAGATCAGATTTCTCTTTTCTGGGTTCAAGCTTGCACAGAAGAGAAGCACCCTTAGAGGCCGCAGCGCTGAGCCCCACAGATGCCCAATCAATGCTCCCACTTTTAGGGAAAGGCTGCAACCAATTAGTTGTATCAGCCTCTGCCTCCAAGGGCTGTGCCTGCTGGCTTGAGGGGGCCTGTGGGGGTCAAGGCCCCCCAGCCTTGCTGGCCACACCAGTGCTTACCCTACCTCTAGGCAGGAAGGCCAGGGCTGGGCCTGGGTGCAGCAGGAGCATTGCCACACATTGCAGCAGCCTGCTCCTGAGCCTTGCCTCCTTCGCCTGATGCCAGGGGCCCTGTTCCCATCCTGGCGAAGAAGACCCAGCTGCCCATCTTTTGCCCACTACTCTGCAGAGCTGGGATGGAGGTACCCGACCATCAGGAGGGCAACAGAGTCCAGAAGAGGATTTGTCTCCTGCCTCTTTCCCAGGAGGGCGGTGTGTTTGTGTGAGTGTGGGGCTGTCTTCGTTACTTTCCTGTTGCTGGGACAAAACACCTGACACAATTTAAAAGAAGAGAGGTTCATTTGGCTCACAGTTTTGCTGGGTTCAGTCCATGGTCAACTGGCTCCAATGCATAAACAGCATGTCAGATGGCGGAGCAAAGTTGCTCACTGCATGGTGGCCAGGAAGAAGAGAGAGAAGGAAGGAGCTGGGGACAATGACACACCTTTCCAGGTCACACCCCAGTGATCTGCCTCTTCTGACCAGATCCCCCTTCTAAACATGTAAGACTGTGGGGGGACATTTTAGATCTAAGCCATAACAGGGGGGCATTGCCCATCCAGTGTCTCCAGATTTATCTTCAGTGAAAAGTTTTCAAAACCAAGCCAGAGAGGAAGGGGAGAACACATTTGTGCTAGGAAGTGCACATTAATTCTGGCCCTAGCCCAGGCCTGCTGACACCAAAAATAAAGGGTCACCAAAGTGGAGAAGACCAGGGATCTTGGAGGGATCGTGGAGACACACGTTATATGACAGACCCAGTCCTTCCCAGGGGCCCAAGAATGCAGTCAGGAATGAGGAATTGGATTTTAACTGGGGCAGGAGAGAGGCAAGGGGGCCTGAGGGTTGAGGCTGAACCTTGAGCATGAAGATGATCTGAGGGTGTGACTAAGAAGCAAAGATGGCTGGGCAGAGGGGTCGGTGCCAGGCAAGCATGGTGGTAGAGGGACAGAGCCCCTCCAGGAAGCAGGGAGTGGTCTTCCAGGCTATCGCCTGGGGAGGAGGAACTGTAAGGAGCAGCAAGGCTGGCTATGAGGTAGATTGTGAGGGGGAGATTTTGAAAGGAGGAGGCCAGGGCAAGAAGTTTGCATCCTCTTTCTTGGCAGTGGGGAGCTACTGATGGTTCAGGTAGGAGAACACTGGACCATGTTTTGGGAAGAATAGTTTGGCCACTGCTGTCATCTGAATCTGGAAAGTCCTCCAAAGCCCACAAGGCTTGTCTCTGAACTTGGCGCTTTCTCAGACGGTGGCAGGGCCTGGCAGGAGGCATGAGCAGGGCACTGTGGGATTCCAGTCTTTCTCTTTCCCTCTTTTGCACCTGGCCACGAGGTGAATGGGCCTCCTCCACCACACTCTACCGCCATGATGTTCTGCGCCAGCGGGGACTCAGAGCAAGCGGGATCAAACCTTCCAAACAAGGAGAAAAATAAGCCTTTCCTCCTTTTTCAAGGTTAATCATTCCACTATTTGTCACAGAGACGAAAACCCAACTAACTCAGGGGCGGAGGCCGTGGTGGCGGCGTGTGTATGATCTTTTGATGAGAATGACGCCCTTGGACAACTGCCGTGTTCCTCCCACAAGTGCTCTCCAAGGGAACCTGTGTTGTGGACCGGGATGATGGAAACTCCTGGCCTGACCCATGCTTTCTCCCCAGACACCAAATGCCTTGGCTCGCTGCTCTGCCTTGGTGTGCTTTGTCCTCTCTGCTATGGTTTGGGTCTGGAATGTCCGCCAAGGCCCACGTGTTAATCCCTTGGTCGCTAGTGAGACTCTATTAGAAGGTGGTTTGATTATCTTGGGTATTTGTTACGGCAACCAGAAGCTAACACACCTTCCTCCTGGGGCCAGAAACTTAGAGCAAGAAATATAAGCCCGGGGTCCTGGTGTGGTGGTGTCTGTCCTCAGGCCTCCCTTGCCCACACCTTTGCCTCTTCCCGGGTTCCCAGGGAGGAAGGACTGAGATGCCGCCTATCAAACACCTCTGTAGGTGAGCAGATGTGAAACTTAGACTCCCAGCCTCATCAGGAGAGACAGGCATGAGCCAGGCTCCTTGGGGTCGTCATGGTAACCAGTGCAATGCTTAGCTAAAGACAGGAAAGGAGCTGTGAGCAAGGGCTGAGTCACCAGGAGGGGCGGCAGTCCCCGTGCAGGCGGGTGTCCAGGTCAGACTGGGAGGGCCTGCTGGCCGCTGCGGGACCCTCTGACTGCTCTTCCTGCAGGGAGCTGACCAACTTGGCTTGTCATGTGTCCCCAGGGGCTGAAGACCTGGCCTGGAAGACAGCCGCGTGTCACAGAGTTACTGGGCAAATGTATAGCAAAGGAGGCAGGAAGTGCAGAAGGAGACCAGCTCTCGAGGGCCCTCTCAGCCTGGCCTCAGCTGACCCCTCCTTTCCTCTGAGTACGCTTGTGCCCAGCACCACTGTCACCTCAGACACTGTGGTCCCCAGCAAGTTCCTCCCCATGGCAGAGCAGATCAGGGCCCCACTTGACTGCCTCTGCCAGACTTGCCTTTTCTTCTGGGGACCCCCATTCTATCCCCAAGACCCAGGGCAGACGCTCCCCCTCCTGATTTTGGAGCATGTGTCACTCAGATCCATGTGGCATGTGGGTGTCTCCCAGTGGGCAGGGGGTGTGTGCCCGCGGGTCTCCGGGTGCCAGGACCCAGCACTTTGGGCTGCCCCAGGCTCCAAAGATGCTCACAGGGAAGGGAGACTCCGGTGATGGCGGTGGGCTGGCCACAGCACCTGGACCTGTGCTCCAGCCTCCTGCGGTCAGCTCTCCAGGGCCCCAGAGCGCTGTGCAGTGTGCCTGTCGCTCCATTTCTGTTGAGGTTGTCACGGCCCAGGGTCCTGGGTTGTCCCTTCAGGACAGATAGATACACATATGCATCATCCGTCCGTCCCTCCGTCTATCTATGCTCTATGTCATCTGTCATCTGTCTGCCCTCAACCCCCTGTGCCTCTCCATGCCATCCTGCTGCCATATCTGTCTAAAGGCCAGGGGACTCGCTCAGGGTTTGTTTGTTTTTGGTACCCGGGACCCAACTCCGGACCTTGCCCTTGCGAGGCAGGCGGCAGAAGCACTGTACTAAATTCCCAGCCCTCGCTCAGGGCTTAATCAGGAAGGGTCTGAGAGGACGTGGAAGCGAGGAAGAAGGGGCAAGGGAAGGGCAGGGGTGCTGCGCAGGGAAGAGGTGAGGCCAAGGCGCTCGTCGGGACCAGCAGCCTGGGGCCTGGGACAGCTCCGCTTGGAGGCGGCTGCAGAGCATGGGCTCCAGGGGGATGATGTCATTCCTGGCGGCCACGGGGG
>NW_022900930.1:49438608-49453018 GCF_012274545.1 Fukomys damarensis | reverse complement strand
CCCCGCAGCGTGGGCCGCCCCCACCCTCAGTTCTCTCCGCACCCCACGCAGCTTGTCCTGGGCTCGGCCAGCCTGAGACCGGCGCGGCCCAGAGCCACCTGCCAGCCTCCCTCATGCAGGTGCTGCTCCCCAGGTGCTGGGGCTCTTGGGGGGTGTAGGGGGGAAGCCTGGCGTCCAGGTACAGAGAGATGGCCTGCTGCCTAAATCTTCCCCGCTCAGCACAAACTGCAAGCACCTAGACACAGGAAAAGCAATCTCTTTTGCCCCGAGGTTTGGCATCCAGGGTGTGTTCAGAAGGGTAAAGTGGAAGGGACGGAGCACAGCGGTGAGGAATCTGAACTGGAGCCGGGATGCGGATCCCTTTTACAATCCGTGCAGTCCCAGCTTCCTAGAGTGAGGCCCGCGGAGCCGCTCCGGGTGCCCGGGAGCTGTCCCCAGTGGTGCCCCCACTCCGGGATAGCTGCAGTCCTGACTGTTCTCGAAGTTCTGGGAACAGCACCATACGGTCTGTGCTCTTTCCCGTCTGGCTCCTTTGGCTGAAGTGTGAATCGCGCCTGCGGGTCTGTCGCAGATGGCGCTGATCTCCCCTCCAGAACGAGATGTAATTTCCGGTCTCAGGGAGAGCAGAGGGGCGGCGTGGCGGAGGGGCCTTGTCTGATCCCTCTCTCGTGTCCTGTCCTCACTGATCCCTGAGGCAGAGGCTGTGACCGGGCTATTTTCCACTGCCAAAGGCCGAACCACAGCCCTGTACCCTCGGTGCGCAAGGCCAGGACCTAACTTCTCTTGGCAACTTGCCAGTCCTTTCTCTCAGCAGAGGCGGGGCTGAGACTGCACCTGGGAAGGGCTGGGGAACAGTATTCCGAGGTGACCAGGCGGTCCTCCTCAGGGCCTCTGGCTGGGGAGGGACAGGGAGGGCCCCAGCCCGGAACCAGGTTCAGGGGGCTGTGTTCCCAGCCTCCTCGGGGAGCCGGCAGGGTCTTCTGGCTTTCCAGGCCGGCGGGAAAGGACGAGTTTTGGGGCCTGTGCAGGGGAAGGGTTCTCCTCTAAACGTTTTCCTTTTGTGGTTAGCTCCGTGCCTACTTTTGCAAATGTGGTCATTTTAAAAACAAGAATCAATTTTCCCAGAAGGGGTGTGAAGCCTGCCACGCCGCTCCTCTGGAGTCTTCTTTTTTTTTTTTTTTTTTTTTTTTTTTTGTGCATAATAAAGATTGAGTTTAGGCAGGTAGGACAAATGCTTAGGGGCTCTGGAAGTATGGATTATGCAAATGAGCTATTTAAGGACCTTTAAAAATGCTGACCGGGTCCAGAGTATTTACTGGCTGTTAGAAAGCATGGATTGTCTAATGGGCATTTGGGGACCTTTAAACACACCGATGATGATGGATCCAGAGAGCCTGCTGAGTCCCTTTTGGCCCCTTATCCTGACTGCCATGGGAGGAAAGGCGTGCTGGACAGAGTGGTTTTGCACAGAGCCTGGGATGGTTTGGGCCACGCTGCATGCTGGAATGTTGAAGAGGACAGTGGATGCTGGAGGAAGTGGTGGCCTCCCAGAGCGGCTTTGGTGCAGATGGGCTGGAAAACAGGGCCCTGGACAAGATGTGTCTGTGGGTCCCTTATGTCCCAGCTTCTCTTCACTAGGGTCCCTTTTTGGCCTGGGAACAACCAAGGGCTCCTGTCACTGAAGAGTCTGATGGCCCCTGACCTTGGCGTCTTGTCTCGCCCTAGTCTGGCCCCAGGATTGCAGGCAGGCGTCTGGTACATGCACACCTGTCTCGCTGCACTGGCCTCCTGGATGCCCCCCAGGACCTTGGGCCCAGTCACTGTCTTGGTTCTAGCCACACTGGCTCCTTCAGCTCCTTCATCCTTTGCCCTGCTTGCCTTCTCTCCCCAGAACGTTCTTTCCTAGGCACGCTCAAGAGCTGGGCCCTGTCTGCTTCAGGCCGCTGCATGGGTCCCTGTCTGTGGAACTCAGCAGCGCTCGGTGCTCTGCTCCTCTCTGACACTCGTCGCCATCTCTTTCTGACTTCCTTGGTTGACTGTAAGTTCTTTGAGGCCAGAGCTTTGCCCCTTTTGTTCTTTGCCACACCCTTAGCATCAAAACAAGTCTGGCACTTAGAAAATCTGTAAATATTTGCTGAGCGAGTGAATGAAGAATAAAAGAAGAAATGAAAACTTTGGGGACCCTCAGCCTGGAGCCCACCTCTTTTCTGGCCGCCTCCGGTGTACCTGTGACCTTCCTGAGAAGCCCGTCAGCTCCATGGCTGCAGGGTAGGAATGCTACCTGCCCCTCATGGCCCAGCCTGTGTCCCTGCCTGGGAGGCCTTGCTGGGACCCTGGGGCTCCATCTTCCTCACGCTTGGCTCTGCGTGTCTCCTGCTTGCTGTGTAACAGTGCCAGCCGCATGCATTGTGGAAGTGGCTCAGTGAGGTCTGGTCTTCCCCAGGAAGGGGGGTTCCTGAAGGCAGGGACCTTGGAGTGTGGGAGGAGCTTGAATCCCAGCTCTGCCGTGACAGCTGTGGGACTTGGGAAAGTTGTCTAAGCTAAGCTAAGATGATGTGCTAAGCAGCAATGACAGTGTGACTGGATGGGGTTGCTGAGAGATGTGGGGTCACATATGCAGTGTGCTTAGCAGAGGGCCCGGTGTGCAGAAGGCAGGCGCAGTCTGACCAGCACCCTGGGAAGGTGTGTGGCAGATTGCTGGGGCCAGACCCCAGCCTCAGTTGTGCCACTGCTGGGGAGGGGGAATGGGCTTCTGGGCTTTGATCTCCCACGACTCTGACTTAATGTCAGTGTCATGGAAGGAACAAAAATGAGGGGCACTTTTTAAAAACTAAAAGGCAATAAGAGGATCCGAGAATGTAATAGAATGCATGACTTGATATTGAAAAAAATTAAAAGTTATAAAGGATATTTTGGAGACAACTGGAAAAATTCAAATATAGACTGGTAATTATTTATTATTGTCTCATCAGCAATACTTTTTTGTGGTTTGGATTTTAAAAAGAACATTTAGGAAGTTTTGATGGTGTGAAGACATTGTGTTAGGTGGGCACTTCCTACACCTTACATCAGTCAGTGGCCACAGTGCTCTTGTGGGTGGATCCGGCTGTCCCATTTCCTACATGAGGAGCTGAGGCTGAAAAGCGGGGAAGGAATTGCCCAAGGCATGCCATTAATAAACGCCTGGAACCTCTTTTCTTCTTATGACATTGCTCACAAAGCTTTTGTTTAGAAGTTTTAGGTTTGCAGATTCCCTGGGAGGTGTTGCAGGATTTCCGCACTCTCTGCACCCAGCTCTCCCTCTTGCTCACCCCTCACTTTCGTGTGGGGCCTTTGTCCCAATTACTGAATCGATATGGATGGGCACAGCACTGCTATTAGATGAAGCCACACTTCATTTAGATTTCCTTAGTTGTCTGGATGTCATTTTTTCTTTCCCAGGATGGCATTCAGGTTGCCCTATTGCATTCAGTCAGCCTGTCTCCCTAGGCTCCTCTAGAGTTCTTCACAATTTTCTTATATCTGGTGACCTTGACTTGTTTTGTGGTCCTGGAGATTGAGCTCTGGGCCTTCTCACTGAGCTATTTCTCCAGCCCTTTTAAAATTTTTATTTTGAGACAGGGTCTCTGGGATTTCCAGACTGGGCTCAAACTTGCAATCCTCCTGCCTCAGCCTTCTAGAGTTCTAGGATTACAGGTGTGTGCCACCAATCATCTACTTGGATGATTTTGAGGAGTGCTGCTTAGGAATTTTTTAGGAAGTTTGCGGCCAGTTTTGAACCCAAATTTGTCTTATTCTAAAGCTCATGCTATTTGCACAAAACCTTATCTTCTCTCTCAGTTGAGATGCACACACACAGTTTACTATGCAGTGATTTACCAAAGGCCAAGAAACTCCAGAATAAGACCAGCCCACACGTACTGACTTTCTAGGATCCATCTTAGTTGGGGCCTGGTTCTCATGAGGGCCTGTGTATCCACACGGCTGCAGGCAGGGTTGATCCTTCAGACCCGCTTCAGCTCGCAGTTCCTGATGCACATGAGTAGGCTTCCCTCTGCCTGGGGTGAGCGGGGTAGAGCCAAGGGGGCGCAGGGCAGAGTGGACAGAGTACCAAGCCTGAAGAAGAGGGAAGCCTGCCTGCCTGGGCCCCCAGGGCCAGCCTTTGCCCTTTTCACTGCACCATTCTGACCTTTTCAATCCAGTTAAAAATAGCCCTTTCCACTGTGAGGAGACGCAGAAGCAGAGAGAATCTCTGGGATAGAATCACTGTGTGCAAAAACACATGGTCTGTGTGTACCAAAGCACAGTTTCGAGTTCCTCTCCTTGCAGACTGCTGGACTGCAGTGACCTCATTTCATCGATAGAGGGCGTGGGCGAGGTTGACCTTTGGCCTGCTCTACCATCTTCGCCTAGCTTTTCCAAGAATTATGGGAGAGAAGGGACTCAGGATTTGGCTCAGTGGTGCCCCTGCCTACCTTGTAAACACAAGGTCCGGAGTTCAATCCCTGGTACCAGGAAAAAAAAAAAAAAAAGCTTGTGTCTGTGTTACTTCTTTGTTGGCTCGTGGGAAGCATGGTTCTCACAGTTGGTGCCTGTCTTGGGGCTCCCAGAGAATCCCTCCATCCCTTTGTACCAACCCAACCAGCCCTAAAGCACAGCTCCTTTCTTCTTCTTCCTGCTCGCACACCTTTCATTCAGGCTCATTTGGCGCACTGTTTTCAGAACTTTTAATTTATTTGGGTGACAAGAAGATTTCTTTTTTTTTTTTTTTTTTTTTAATACCATGGTGTTGATTGGTCTCTTTTGAAACTAGAACTTAATTTCTCTCTCTTTTTTCTTTTTTTCCCTGGAAGTAAAGAGAAAACTCTCACAATAATGTCTTTACCTAGAAGCCATCTGTCAACATTTTGCCTAATTTCATGTCAGTATTTTCATTCACTTTTGTGAGAACATGTTGCAAGTACAATTTGTACCCAGCATTTTTCTCCTAACATCACATTACGAGCATTCCCTCCGTCAATAAAATCAGACTTGAATGCCTGTACGCAGCTTCCCAGAACGGTTGGGTCAGAGCCGTCCTCTGTGTTAGGACCCTCTGCTCGTGCCACCTCTCCCCGCCATGGCCAGTGCTGTGATGAGTCCTTCCACAAACCCACAGCTCCTGTGCTGAAATCGCCCGTGCTGAAGTCACAGCACCTTGGATGGCTTTGAAAGAGCAAGGCAGCCCGGCACAGGTGGGAGAAGCAAGCTTGTTGAGGAGGAGCGCCTGCTGTCTTCCGAGTGTGGCGTGGAGCCCTCTCCTCTCTGTACATCTCCTCAGAAGAATCCTAGGAGCTGGCTTCACAGTTGGGAAACTGAGGCTTGCTGGTATTCAGGGGTTGGTCCTGGTCATAGAGCTGCCTGTGGCCAGCTGCATAGTTGGTTTGTCCCGTGCCACCCTACTCCGGGAGTCAGGAGGGACAGAATTTTGGTATCTGGGGGTAGTCAGTGTGGGGTGCTTGTCCGCAGAGAGCCCCCCAGGGAATGGAGACTGCCCTGGGGCCTGGAGGAGCTGAGCCACCAGGCAGGAGGCATGGGGTCGGTGTGTCCCCTGGGCTTGGGGTGGAGTGAACACCCAGATCCACAACCCACTCTCCTGGAGACAGCTCAGGCCCTGGCCTCCTTGGTTCCTGCCCCCTCCATCACTTTGTTGTACCCTCCTGGAAAATCTGAATCAAGTTTTGTTTTTGTCTTTTTGGCTTTATCCTCCTAAATTTGAAGTGGAGTCTTACCAGGCCTGTCAGTAAGATGGAGAAGGGGTGCCGAGAAGGAGAGGTGAATTCTAGGAATTGGGGCTATTTTTAAACACATTCTCGTTATTCTAGAGTTTGCAGGTCACCAGCATCAGGGAAGAATTCTGCAGATGTGACAGCTGGTGCTAAAACAATTAGGCTCAAAATGACAACCAAGGGTGTGTGTGTGTGTGTGTGTGTGTGTGTGGCCCTGCTGTCTTGTCTCTTCTCTCCATACCGTGGGGAATCTTTCCTGGAAATGTCTGGTGCAGGGCTGGCTGCATCTATGGGAGGAACCTTATAAATGGGCCTGGGACGTGTCTCAGAGAGCTGGGGACCCTCACCCCACTGCTGCACATCTAGGCCTCCCCCCAGACCCGCTGCTCCTCCTGGCTCAGCCTTCCCTTCTGGGGTGGGTGTCGGGACCTCAGTATGTCACACTGCAACTCTAGGAGCATCCTGGGGTGGGGGCTGGAGGTTCCTCTCAGCTTCCCTGAGGCACCCCCCACCCGCCCTGAATCCAGCTGGGCAGTCTCCTGTGTGGAGCAGTCATATTGTAAATGTAAGTGCTGCCCGGTTGTTGAGGAATGAGGGAGATTCGGTCATTAGTCTCTTCACTTCATCTCAGTTGCTCACCATGACCTGGACCCCACCTGCCTCTACATCTTCACCACCCAGCTCTTCTTGCCTGGCGATCTTCACCCCACTGCCCACCCAGGTCCCTGCAGAGGCACACAATGTAGGCCGTGGCCTGTGCTCTGCCCTATGCCTGTAGTGGCCTCCTCTCCCTGACCCCTCTTCTCTGAGGAGAAGCTCCACGCATTCAGGGTTGTCCTCATCTGGCTATCTCACCAGCTGGAGGGAGAAGGTGGTGTGTGGGGTGGTTATAATCAAGATGCCAAGCTGCTCTGAGCTCAAACCCGAGTCTCTGCTGGCCAACACATGGCCCTGCATCACGCATACCCATCTTCCAGTCTGCATGATGGAGACTATGACCACCCTCAGGTCCTGGGGCCATTCTGAGGATCCAATGAGTTGAAACATGCCAGAGACATGTGGAAAGAGTTAGAGAGTCATCACTTGTCACTGTTACTCTAGATCTGGGTTGGGCGGGTGTCTGACAGACCAGACGTTCTGTGAGTCTTTGTGGAATGGGGTCATTTATAACAAAGTGTGGTAGAAAAGATACAAAGGTCAATGCTGATGAGGCAGTTTGAAAACAGAAATATGAGAACCTTGGGAGTACTGCTGGAGAGGAGGTACATAGGGCTAGAGAGTATAGATAGTGTGTGTTTGTGCGTGTGTGTGTGTGTGTGTGTGTGTGTGTGTGTGTGTTTCTCAGCAAATGAGGGACAAGGTTGAAGGGAGACTGGTTATTACTACCTTCTTGCCCTCGGACTGGTCCCTTTCTTATAGACAGGGCAGTCTACAAACAAAAACAGCCACACAAACAAGGATATACACACTGTGGTGATTAAGTTTCATTTTGTTGACTTGCCTGCCTTGGGAGCCACAAAGCACGTTGGTGAAGCACAGCCTGGGTGTGTCTGTGAGTTATGGGGTAACTTGGGGGTTCTCTCTGGTCCCTGGCCCCTTTCTCTCTGGTGCTGACCCTCTGCTCTGCTTTGTTGCACTACGCCTTTCCGCCATGCTACTTCAGACCATGGACTGACCCTCTGAAGCCATGAACCAAATTAAACCTCTGCTCCTTTAGGTTGTGAGTGTCAGGTACTGTGCCTCAGTGATGGGAAAGCTGACTAATACACACACCATTTCACACGATCTCTAGATCCAGAAGATGGAAAGCTAAGAGAATGGAGTTCAGGTGTAGTGACTCATTCCTCTTCAAAGAAGTGAAACGGTCCCAGAACTGGGACCAGGGGCTCTCGCATGAATTCCACTCATGAGGGCTTCATCTCACGACCCAGTTAGGAACCATGAATGTCACTTTCTCGTGCCATCATCTTGGAGTGGGGTGAGGATTTCAACAGATGGACTCTGGAGGGACACATCCAGACCCCAGCAGTGAGCTGTGTACAGGTGGGAAAACTGCTAAAACCCAATTAAACAATGGAATTGTAACCTAATTCCAGTCAGTGGGTCCTGCCACAGTGGCTCAGTGCTCTTGTCCCCAGTGCTACTAGCTGCAGGGAGCTGGGCACATGGGTCCATGACTGACAAAACAGGCAAAACTGACCTCAGGGAGACATTTATGGACACAGTTCCTCCCAAGCAGCAGGCAGAGGGGTCACTGGTCACAGTGTTTAGCCCTACCCTGCTAAGTCTGCCTCAGTCGCACCTGTGCCAAACCATCAAGGGGATGGAAGTCATTTTGAGAGCTGGGACCCCTCCAGGAGCTGTGGAGGGTGATAAGGAGGAGAAGAGCTGGGGGTCCCACTGATAGGCAACTCTGGTGTTGGCACTGGGGTGCATTCTCACTGCTACCTGTGGTGCCGCATAGTCCCACCAAAGAGCAATGGTCACCATGGGCAGAACCTTGGAAGGGCTAGGCACTCCCCTGGGACAGGGGTCCCACCCAAGCATGGGATGTAGATAGACTTTGGATGGCTGGGCCAAGACTCATGTTCCACATTCCTCCTTTGCCTTCCTGGGACTCAAAAGGCAAGCAGCCTTCTGGAGAAGCCAGGGGCCAGATCTGGGGGTGATGGTGGGGACCCTGGGTTCTTCAGCTGTGGAGTCCACTGATAGGGTGTCTTGAGAAGTCCTGAGGAGACTGGTCATGGTACACTCGGGGAACCTGAAAGCCCTGTACTTGAAGGTCCCCAGAGAGTGGCTAGGAGGTTCCTGGGGCCACCTCTACTACCCCCTGGAGGAAGGACCAAGGCCCAGTAGGCTCCCTCTCATGCTGGCAGCCTGTCTACTGCAGGAGATGCCTCCTCTCCACTTATTTTTGCCCTCTGGCTGGTCAAAGCCCCCATGTTAAGCAGCTTCTCTGATTGCTAGCTCAACCCCAGATTAAACAGCTCACAAAAGCATCACTCCCATCTCTCATTTCTTCTTAACAGCATGCACTGAGGACCACACCTCTCCTGGGATCACTGATTGTCCAGGCTTTTCCGAGTGTTGGTCTAAACCTGGTCACTGCTTCTGCAGGGTGTCTCAGCCACACCGCATCAGGAGGCCTTGCAACAGGCTGGGAGTGTAAATCCGGGTCGAGCATTTCTCTGGAGAGGGGCTGGGCTGAGTGGTGACCTGTGTGTGGTACAGGAGGTGTCTTCTCTGTGTCCCCACCTGTCTTCTATCCACACCTGTGTTTGTGTCCTGAGGTCCTTTACCTGGGCTGAAAGGGAGGAGGAATTAGGAATGTTGGAATTAGACATGTTTCATTTGCAATCTAGATGCATCATTTATGAGTTCTGCAAGCTGGGACAAGTTATAAAAGTCCCCCAAGTTAGTTTCCTAGTCTATGAAATAAGTATGGTTTTCCTTTTCTACAGCTGTCCTGCTGGTTGCCCAGAGTAACGTAAGTGTAAGTGGTGAGCAGGCACTGAATGCACATGGATTTCCTAAGCCTCCAGGGCACTGGGTGTGGAAGTGACATGGAAATCACACAGCCCTGAGCATGGACTGCACCTGCCATGCTGGATTCTTAGGGCAGATGTGACCTTGTTGTGACAAGGTGTGAAACAGTCACCTCACAAGTCCCCCTGTCTTCCTGCTGGTCTGCACTAACACTGGGTCTGAGATGTCCAGACCCCTGTGAGCTCCTAGCCCAAGTACTCTGAGCCACGGGGAGCACTGTGCATGAGAGCATTCATCTCAGATGTGGAGCCCAGAAACCAGCCTGGGGACTGGGCCAGCGGGGCTTCCCCTGCAGCCAAGGTGGAAACTCAAAATGACAGGGTCTGAAGCAGTGTGACAGGCTTGGACTCCATTGGATTGATTTCTCTGGGGGTTTGGTTCTTAGGAGCCCCTGGCCAGGCGACAACAGTAGCCATGTGGCATGGTGGGTGCTCTGCAGAGGGACCTCCCCTCCCAGCTAGCGGGTAGGTGTCCAGGCCAAGGGGTTGGCAGGACTTTCAGGGCCCGGCCAAGTGTTCACAGTTTCCAGTGGGTTCCAGTACAGTGTGTCGGTGAAATATCAAACTAGTTAGCACTTCTAGGCCCTGTGTGGGGCACAGGGCTTTGCCGAGGTCTGGTCTGCAGCTGCAGACTCACTGCAGGCACGGGCTGAGCTGCAGCTCTAGGTGTAGTGCTGTGTAGCTACACTTGAGGGAGGGAGATCCCTAGACCCCTCGAAATAGCAGGGCTTTCTTCCTGGTGACTGAGACTCCCACAGAAGCATTCCAAAGGACCATGGAGGGGGAGAAGCCAGGGTGCTATGATCAGGTCGTGGGGTGGTGTGGCTGGGTGACAAGGAGTGGGCCAGGCTGAAGCCAGGAGTGAGGAGGGGCACTTGGAGGACAGCCCCTGGTCTCTGGCCCCCTGCATGAGGATCTGCAGGTACAGGGGCCCTGCTCTTGGCTCTGCTGAGCGTTGCAGCTCATCCACCCTGGAGAAGGAGGCCCTGGCCCGCGCACCACTCAGCCATACACCTGGCTGCGGGAGCGGCGCAGAGCGAGGCCACCAGAGGTGAGGCCGGCTGGTCCTTTGCCTCTGCCCCTCCTTGCCAGCTCTTCCCACCCCTGGCTTCCCCTCCCTTCTGTGACGTCACCTCTCGCCACTGTGCTCACATCCTCGTCCCCTGGCTTCCTGGCTGTGGGGCTGCCGCAGCGAGTGCTAGGTGCTGATTAAGATGGATAGATCAGTAAGAAGCATCCAATGTGACTCGAATAAAAAGCAGCACAGCTTTGCCTGGACGCAAGGGCACACGGCCAGCGAGTGGCGTCACTTGGAAGATGACTTTACTATTGGAGCTGGTCCTTAAAATAGCAAGTGCCCTCCTCCCATGTTCCGTTTCAGTTGCTATTTATATAGACGTAGATACATACATATGTACAGGAAAAAATCGTGCCTCTGTTTCCCACCTTCTCTTTCTCCTTGTTATTTGTGAGCAGAGATCAGATGCTGGCTTTTCAAAAGATCCATATCCCTGGGGAAAGGTGACATTCTATGACCTTTGAGGGTGTTTTGCTGCCTCGAGTCCACATGAGGGTTGGTCTGAGCCACCAGAAACCTAGTGAGATCGTGGAATTCCATTCAATATCACTCTCCCAGGATCTAGAAATGTGGCTCAAGGATCAGCCCCTCTGCCATCTCCCCTGCTACAGTTGCAGCCTCCAGTGTCATTTTGGAGACCTTCTCATCAGGGGCAGAATTGACTTTGTACACAGTTGCTGCTTGGCTGATAGAATGGAAGAGGTCAAGGAATTTGTTCAAGGTCAATGGCAAGTAGAGTCTCCAGCACCAGGTGCTTTCTCTTGATGTCAAGTGTAGGTCTTTCTCATGACTAGGCTTCCCTTTAACATCTTAGGTTTCAACTTAAAGGTTGGCAGGCTGTTGCCCATTCAAGATTGAACCCTGAGTTTCTCATTGTCCAAAGAACTAGAGGCCTTATTTAGAGACAGTGAGTTGGTGGAGAAACACATCTTCTTGCCTACATGGAGGGGGCACTAGGGACTAGTTAAGACACAAGAGCTCTGGCAGAGGCAGATGGATTTTTGACGAGATGAATTTTTTAATTCTATCCAATAGCCACTAAAAGCTGTTGGCCTAGTACAGGAGGAGGAAGGGGGGATGAGGAGGGAGAGAGAGAGGGAGAGAGAATATGTGAGTTTAGAATTTACCACCATCTATTAATTCTTTGGTAACCTCTTTTAAAATAATTGACAGTTGAGCAGCAACAGGCTGGAAGATGACGATATCATCTCTCTGCTATTTATAGCACTCCATCCCCTGAAGAGTGCAGATCTTGGTATTTAGACTGTGAAGGCCTGTGGGTAGGATTCATGCCCAGTTCTGCGTTTCCTGCTGCACCTATCACATGGCTGTCTTATGACATCCGTTGTTAACCACCTGTTTCTAGGCAGGAAATTAAAATGTGGATTCAGGGACTAAGAATTATCCAGTTCAATTTTCCAACTTTATTGTTATTCACCAGGCCTTATCCATTTTGTATATTTGGAAGCAAAACCAGAGAACAGTGTTTGAACCAATTCCACTTGGGATGTATGGTCAGGAGTAAAAAGAAATATGCCATCTTGAAAAGGGTGGAGAAAGGAAGTTATAGGGGAATCCAAAATAGATATTAAAGATGAGTTACTGAAGATGTTATTTCTCCAGCTAAATTTACATTAGAAGCTATGATTCTGGTCTGATGTGATCCAGGATTAACCATAGCCTACCCACTCAAGAGCATAGAGAACCTTGCCTGGACGTGGGTCATTCTGTGTGGAAGGTTTCCTAGAGAATGCATTTATATTGATTGGAGCTGTTGTTTTCCCAAACATTAAGACCCATGGCAACCCTAAGGACTCAGGAAAGATAAACTCACCTTCTCCTGATCTTAACATCCAAATTAATCTTGGATTAGAACCTGTTTCTTTAGATAGCCTCTGAATCATAATGACCCCCAGGCCAGTTCGTTAGACATAGGAGCTGACTGGAATTCAGAGGGAAAGAAGAAGGCAGTTTCAGCCAGAGCAAATCTTTGAATACTGAGGACAGGCTTATCCTCAGTGAGTTGGGACCACGGACAGCTACTTTAGGACCTAGAAAGGATTTTCAGGACCATGGTCAGCACCCACTGGAGCCTTGAGTCAGCTACTCCTGGGCTCCAAGCCACACTGTGGTGTCTGCCTGCCACAGGGACTTGGAACCATGGACAGCTACTATGGGACCCGGGGCGGGGCTTCAGAACCACGGCCAGCAGCTCACAGCACCTCTTGCTTGTGAAAGTAAAACACCTTGTACAGTATTGTATTTTCAAATCTTACCCTGACAACTCCTCCATCGCGGTTGCTTTGTAATGGACCTCTTCATTGCAACCATTGCATCAAAGATCGCTTGAAAGTGTAACCATTGCCCATTCAAATACCTGGCCGCCACAGAAGTTTCTGTTTCTTTCTTAGTAGGCCTTCATTTCTGTAACCTCTCATTTGAGGTGGAGAGGATCTCTGCCTCAGCATTTTGCGAAGGCTGCCACCACCCGGAAGAGACCGGGCGCCTCCTGTGGGTCACGTGACAAGGCAGGCACTCGAGCTGCGTTCCAGTCTGGGGTCTACTCTGCAGACCTTTGATCCCTGAGTACAAATGAGTCAAGGGTGACCCCTAACGCGTTATCTGATTCTGTCACAGGTAGCAAACAGGGTTCAGTCAAAAGATCCCAGAAGCAAGGAACTAGTTTGTCTAGGCCGTTTCTTTACATAACATCTACACTCTTTTCTTTTGTAATTAGTCTGTGGCCCGGGCAGAGTATTTACATGAGTGCTTTGTCTTTTACATCTGTTATAAAAAACATGTGCTTTTTTAAGGCATATGCTATGGCTAGGCATTATACTAAGTGCTTTATATGCATTATGTCATTTAATTTTCATAACTGTATTTCTATGTATGATATTGGCCTGATTTTATGGCTAAGCTTGGACTTCAAAAGCCAAGAAACGTACTTAATGTTGCATACTCATTAGGTGCAGGAGTTGGGATTTGAAACATTCCTCCATCTACCCTGCTATATTGGGGGTGGTGGTTTTAAATTGAACCTCTCTTTCCCTGTTATTTCATTTAATTATTGAAATGGATACAGCTCAGAATGAAATCTAATGTAGATGCTGGTGTCATGCCTCATATGGTTTGTGATTTGGGGCTAACCACATTTTAGTTAACTGTGTGATCTATTATAAATCATTGTGAATGATCCTCTGACAGTTTTGTTTTCTCACAGATAACCAAAGAAATTACAAGAAGAGCATTACTTCTGTCAGTCTTGGGAGCATCTCTTTACTCATCTCCCTTAATACAAGCAAATGAGTCTTTTATTCATTCTTGCTCAACTACTGGGCTTTCCAGGTGATGGAACCCACTTGCTTACTGGCCTTCATGGGGACTGCCCACCTTTCTATATAACCTGTGTAGAGCGCCTGCCCCTCACCTGGCTTAGAGTCACCTGACACTCGGCTTCTCAGTACTGTATACAGGTGAGGGGTGGTGGGTCCATAGAAGGGAGTGGGTCCTCCCCTGAGTTTTATGAGCACGAGGACTGAATCCCTTTGTTAGTGTCAAGCGCTCCTTTATGTGTCCAGAGTATCCTGCTTTGTACTTCGAACCACATAGAATGATGTCACTTGGCCATCAGGAGACATCCCACAAGCCACTGAGTGGAAAGGTCAATGTGCAGTGGGCTTATGACAGATTCTAGCAGTTGAATTCATGGAATGAGTTCACATCTCTTCAAGCTCTGTTCTCTCATGATGACTTGGGGCCAGCAACTCTTTGATCTATTTTCTTTTTTGGTGTTTTAAGTTGATACCAATCTCTGTGATTGTGATGCGTTTTAATTCTCAGAGCAGACCCAGAGTCAACCCCTTTGTAAGCAAGATGTCATGGAATCTGTGTAATCTTGTTCCTCAGTGGCTCCAATTTCTGTGTACCCGGCATGGGGTGTGCATCAGTTAGGTTTCACTAGAAAAAAAGACTCTCTCTCTCTCTCTCTCTCTCTCTCTCTCTCTCTCTCTCTCTCT
>NW_022900930.1:49436453-49438407 GCF_012274545.1 Fukomys damarensis | reverse complement strand
ATATATATATATATATATATGAATGATATATAAAGAATATGATATCTAAAGGATATATAAAGGATCTTTTATGTATGATTTATAAAGGTTTTGCTAAGTAAGCTACAATGGCTGCCTGTGGAATCAGGGGTAGAAGACTCTGACAATGTCTCCTTTTACGATTCCTATTTTTTTCCCCGATACATCCTTAATATTCTTGCTTGTTTATTTTTCCATGTGAATTTGGGAATTTGCCAATATAGTTAAAAATCCACCGATTTTCAGTGGGGCCACACTAAATTAATGGATTAAACTGAGGAAAACCTACGCCTTTGCAGGGTTGGGGTTTGCTATCTAAGAATGTAAGCTGTCTTTCCATTGTTAAATTGGTTATTTCCAGAGTAGAATTTGAGTGTTTTCTTCATATATATTTCTTCTTGAGTATATTCCTGTGGTTTCTATCTTTTGCGTTACTTTTCATTGGCTGTATTCATTTGGAAAGCTAGTGGTTTCTGCTTATTTATTCCATACTCAACAACCCAGTAACATTCCTTTGGAACTTTCGCATGGAAAGTTATGGTAACGTGTTTCTTCGTACATCCCTGAGTTTGTGGAACCTGTGACTCATTTGTCTGAGATGTGCCATTCTGTTACCTGCTGCTGGGTTCTGTTTGCAAATGTTTTATTTAAGAATTTTACAATAATATTTCTGAGATTGGAGGATAGTGTAACTTATGTTTTATCTTCTTGGGTTTTGCTGTCAATGCCACACTAATTTTATAAAAAGAAAAGGGATGCTTTCTTTCTATCTCTGTGCTCTGAAGTTTTTAAAATAGTTTTGTTGTCATCCATTTCTTAGGGGTTCGTTAGCATTTTTCTGTGAAACCAATTGGGCCAAATTCCTTTTGATGAGTTCAGCTCTGTGACAGCTTTTTTCTATGATAAGTGTTTTGTTTGCCTTTTCTATCTTCCTAGAGGTTGGCACTGGTAATTTGTATTTTTCTCCAAGATATTTCATGTCAATCCATTATTTTATTACCTAGAAAGTGAAGCTGACAGGGACCTTAGGAGGTTTATTCTAGATTCCTGAGCTTGTGCTTTTGTTGATTCCTGGATCCAGAGGGACTTAAAAAGTTTTCTTTTTCTTTTTGGTACTGGGGATCGAACTCAGGACCTCACTCTTGCCAGGCAGATGCGACACCACTGAGCTACATCCCCGGCCCTTAGAAAGTTGTTTGCACTCTGACTGCTCTGTCCAGGGCCTCTGCCATGGTCTGTCAGCCTTGGCAGCTTCAGCCACCAGAAAGCCCTTGAGTTCTCTCTCTGGCCCTACCGACCCCAGTTGGGAAATCTCCTCTTGCGTTCTGTGCCTGCCAGCCCGGGTCCCCTTGGCCTCTCTTGGAGTACTGCACTGGGCTTCAAACAACACGAGCTGCAGGTGCAACTAATCTTACCATAGGAGCGAGTGACAATCTCACCCTCAGAGAGACTTTACTCCCTTCATATGTGCTATGAGCGTGTAAGCCAGGGCGAGGGGGCTGCAGCTGTTTTTGGGTTTGTGGTGTAGCTGTGCCCTTGCTTCTCACTCGGACATCCTGCCTTCTGGGCCTGGCTGACGGTGGGTGAGGGAGAAGCTTGCAGAGGAGAATGCGGAGGCAAAGGAAGGGTCTGTGTGTGCCCACTTGGGAAAGAATAACACTGACTGACTGGCCTGCCTTCCTCCCCACCTCCGCCTCCTCTTCCTCCTCCTTCTCTTCCTCTTTCTCCTGCTCCCTCTCCTTCTTCTCCTGCTCCTTCATCTTCTTCTTTTTTTCTCTGTCTTCTTCCTCTTCTTGTCCTCCTCCTCCATCTCCTCTTCCTTCTTCTTCTTCCTCTTCTTCTCCTCCCCCTTCCTCCTTCTCCTCCTAATTCTCCTGCCCCTGTCTCTCTCTCTCCCTCTCTCTCTCTCTCTCTCTCTCTCTCTCTCTCACCTCCC
>NW_022900930.1:49432702-49436418 GCF_012274545.1 Fukomys damarensis | reverse complement strand
TCTCTCTCTCTCTCTCTCTCTCTCTCTCACTCTCTCTCTCCTCTCTCTCCTCAACTGCCTATGGAACTATACTGCCACCTCCAGTACCCTTGTTCTAGTCCCTGCACCTCTAGGTCATCATCGGTCATGATTCAAGCAGCATAGACAGACAACCCTCCTTCAGTCTTCATCCTCACAATATTGGTATCAAAATCCACCAGTCATGACAGACATAGTATAGTCAGGTACCATAACCCTCCAGTCACCACCCGTATAACGTAGGTATCAGCAGTGACCCATACAACACAGACGTCATAGTCCTTCAGTCATCAGCATTTAACACTACACCGAGCGCTGACCACGTACCAGGCAGTCTTAGAGCTGAGCAGTCAGCAGTGAGCACAGGGAGAATCCCTGTCCTATGGGCTGATACAAGTGGCCCAAGTGGCCTTTCCTAAGCATAAGCCAAATGAGGTCACTCCCCTGGGTAACATCTGTAGACAGCTCCCTGTCACCCTTGGGAGCCCACACCGACATGTTTGTCTTGGGACACAGAGGGACTCCCCTCACCCCAGCCTGGGCAAGCTGCACCCCTGTCTAGGCTCCCAGGCACCTTTGTTCCTGGAGCTGTTCCTTCCCCCTGGAAGGCCCCTGAGTGGGGACCTCTGGCTTCACTTTCCAAAGCCCAGCCCAAAACTCCCCTCTTCTCCACATGCCCCTCCCTGTGTCCTGGCCTGAACAGTGCATCTCCTTGAAAGCACCCTGGGTGTCCCTGGGTCTCCAGAGGGGAGTTCCCTGGGACAGAGACATCTACCTAGCATCCAGGGTGAGCCAGGACAGGATGTGGCAGAGTGCAGCAGCAGGCTTGGATGGAGTAGGGGAGCCAGCAAAGCCCTTCCTCAGGGTCACTAGATTCCCCAGATCTCCCAAGGTCACAAGGATATAGACACCCTGCCAGGCCCCCAGGAAAGCCCAGGAGGAGCCAGTCCTCTATCCCTTGGCAAGATCTCAGCTTTTGAGTCAGATCCTGAGCGTGCAGCTGGAAACTCCTCTCCCTGGTGCGCAGGGTCCATGCTCAGCACAAGGGGCCCAGTGGGCATTCCCAACCCCAGACAGCCCTGCCTTGTCCACCATGGACTTGCAAACACAGGGTTTCCTGTGTGAGAAGGTAAGAAGGGGACCTTGTATGCTCAGCCCACTTTGCTGAGAAGGAAATGGCTAAGACAGGTGAAGCAACTTTCACACCTGTCTTGGTTGCCAAGGTGCTAGAGGAATAGGGGTGTTTTTACACGGCCAAAGGAGTCAGCTGTGATGGGCTGGCCTGCCTTATCTGACTTGAGTGGGTGGGAGTTGGCCTGGGCTCCATGTACATCCTCTGGGAATTAAGAGCAGGCTAGATATGCGGAGGGCCCCTGGGCCCCTATACCTGCTGATGCCAGACATCTACTTTGTTTTGAAAGACAGGAATGTGAGTTGGTCTTATATATATAGCCTCTCAGCAAATGTATGTAGCACTTCTCTGGGCCCTGCAGGGCTGGTGAACAAGGAGCAACCACCTAGTGCAAGGGAGCAGATATAGGGGTAGCCTTGGCTGGGCCATGACACCCCAGGAGCCCCACAGGTAAGGGGAGCTTTTCCAGTGGGAGGTTCAGAGAAGTCTCCAAAGAGGAGGTGACACTGAAGATGGGTCCCTAAAGTCTAACAGGACTTTGATAGAGGTTGGATTCCCAGTGAATAGGCTGGGGCAGTCCAGGCAGGGTGGGCATGGCAGCAGGGCCATTGGTGCAGAGGTGACCTTCTGTGTGGGGATCTGTAGCTCTGTGGCTGAGAAAGGAATGGGATGGCATTCTGGGGGCCTGGAACATCCAGTAATGGAAGTGGTCTTGCCCACAGGCCAGAGTCACCCAAGTCCCTTGGGCAGCAGGGACAGGACCCGGCCATGCCTTTGCTGAAAGTGTATGCATGCAAAACTGACTCACGTCCCTGCCTTTGCAGAACCATGCAGAGGTCTGGCTCTGGGGTTGGGAGGAGACTCTGGGACAGTGGCTGAAGCTGAGAGGAAGCACCTTTATCAAAGCCAAAAAGCCAGTGCGGGAAGGGAGGAGTGCCCAGGACAGAGCCAGAGGGCCCGAGCAGGAGCCACAGTCCGGTCCATTAGGGTCAGAGACCAAGAGTGTCCCTGCCTCAGATTCCTGCCCCACCCTCTGGAAGAGGATGCCTAAAAGACCCCAATGAAAGGCCCCTGAGATAAAATGTACCTATGTCCTGTTAAATCAGGCTTCAACAGATTGTCTCCCCGCCCATCTTATCACATGTATTATTTAACTTGTTTGAGATGGAATGCAGTTCTCAGGATATATAAATCTGCTGGAATTTATTAAGTCTTGACAAGAGTTATTGAATGTTCTATTACGTTTTTCAAATTGGCCAATGTTGGATGATTTAAAAATTCTTCATTAATGCATAACATTAAATACCAATAAATTGCATGGTATATTTATGAACTATCTTTGAAAGTCATTAAATATGCATATCAGGCAATCAATCTATTCTCTCCTACAAATCTGTTCTGAATAGTAGTGAGTTGGGGCTTAGGTGATGGTTGGGGACTTCACTGGAGGTCAGTGGTACTCAGGGAGTGCATAGAAGCAGGGGGCCGGTCCCTCTCGATTTCCCTCATTCTTTCAGGTGGAACTAGAAGACCCTGGAGATTTTCCTAGGAAAAATGGGTGCTGGAGTCATGATCAGCTTCTCACCCAAGAAGGCTGGACTGATGCCTGCTGTTTACTGTGCACTTTGGTTTTCCTTGCATGCACTGCGGAGGTAATGTTCCTCTCCCCAACCGCAGTATGTAGGCTGCTTAAGTTACTGTCTGATTCTAGAAAGCCTCCTCTTTCCACTTCTCCATCCCAGACAGAGCCAGCCTTAGAAGAGGGATTGGCGCCATGTGCCCTCTCAGTGTAGTGACGGAAGCACTGCTCATGTGCAGGGCCCACCTCTGGGTGGTCCAGACCTTCTTGCTGACTGGTTGATGCAGCATCGGCTGTCACATACTTGGAGTCACTTCCGGGGTTATTTAGTCTCATTCCAAACCCGGCAGTGACAGACACTCGGCACCTCCCAGGCTCACTGAGAGGCCACTTGACTTCTCAGAAATTCTTGTGTCTTCACCTCGTCATGGTTAGAAGTCACATCATCTCCACTGGGGCACTGCCCTGGGGTCCCCTCTGAGGGTTCTGGTGGGACCTGGGAGGTCTGGGCTCCTTCCAACAGCTCGAACTCTGTGAGTTCCATCTCAGTGACACTGGGGTGCTGGCCTGGACAGCTCTGGGGGGGCCAGCCGGTGAGATAGGCAGTGAGGTTGCTTCAAGGAAGCTGGGTGAGATGAGGGCTCTGGGGGTGCGGAAGAGCCCTTGCCGGGTGACCTGGGGTGTGTCACCAGACCATTTGGAGGCATTCTTGGGCCCAAGTGGCTTCAGGAGGCTGGCAGAGTGTGGGGAACAGGGGGCAGAATGCCCTGCCTCCACAGTGCACATGTGCGGCAGTGACCCCTGCACTCCCACATGGGCCTTGCTGGTTCCCCTGGGTCCAGCATGAACTGGGGCTCACAGATGCTCACAAAAAGGGTCTTCTGCTCTCGGGGGGGCCAGGTCAGGTTTGGAGAAATGAAAGCAAGTTGCTCCTAGATAGCTTGGAGAGGGAGCGAGAGAGAGAGAGAGAGAGAGAGAGAGATTGGG